>NC_057813.1:452682306-452749755 GCF_018294505.1 Triticum aestivum
GTGTGTGTGTTCATTTACGACATGTTGCATCCGTACATTTTGGTACGGCCAAATACACCAGGGGCTTATGTTCCCCGCATTATGGTGTGATAAAGTCCGAACACTTTCACAAGTGCGGCACCCCGAACTTATAGCATTATATGAATCGGCTCCGAATCATGTCTTGGGTCAATACTTGGGTTTGCCCGGCTCCCATGTTTGGCACCTTATGTTCCGTTCTATCGGCTAAGGTAGCACTGGGAGAACCACTGCAATTGCGCCACGGTTGAGCCGGGTTAACGCCTCAGTGGAGAAAGCTAAAACTGACTGTCATGATAAGGCGAGAGACTGGTCGCTGTTCGAGAGGTCCTTTCGGGTCCTTAAAGACCTACGCTGCTTCGAACGAAGTTCCGGATAATGTCCGACGAAGGCGTGGATAGCGCCCCTAATTCGGCCTTCTGAATACTAGGGGCTTCGCCGAAATTTAAAATTATAGAATTCTATGGCTAAGTGAGAGTGTTCAAGCACTATAAGTCTGGTTGCCTTGTTCGTCGTGTTGAGCGCCTCCCTAGATGGACCCAAAAATGGGAACAAGAGTGCTCAAGTTTATCCCGAACACCCCAGCACTCGTGGCATGGGGACTGAAGCCGACGACTTGCCATCTCTCAGATTTAATAAATGGCCGCACAGAAGGTAATATTTTAAATTAACAAGCGTTGCTTAGCGCATATGAACAAAGTTTTCAGCGCACAGGATAACACATTGCGAATTTACTCAATAATTACATCTCTAGGGAACTCATCCACAATCTTGCGGGCACCCTTCAGGACAGTCCTATAGTACATTTCGGGCGTACAATATTCCTTGCCAGCTGGTGGCGCGTCAGTGATTAGCTTCTCCGCATCCAGCTTGCCCCAATGCACCTTTGCGCGGGCAAAGGCCCGACGAGCACCTTCAATACAGGCGGAGCGCTTGATAACCTCCACCCAGGGGCACGCATCCACCAACCGTCGCACGAGACCGAAGTAGCTCCCAGGCATGGCCTCTCCAGGCCACAGCCGGACTATGAGGCCCTTCATGGCCTGCTCGGCCGCCTTGTGGAGCTCGACCAGCTGCTTCAGCTGGTCGCTAGGGGGCACCGGATGGCCGGCCTTAGCATACTGAGACCAGAAGACCTTCTCTGTTGAGCTCCCCTCCTCGGCTCGGTAGAATGCGGTGGCATCAGACACGCTGCAAGGCAGATCTGCAAACGCCCCTGGAGAGCTCCGAATTCGGGTAAGTAACACGTAATTTACATTCACATGCATGCTTTGCATGAAAAATGCCTTACCCGCCGCTATCTTCCTCACCAACTCAACCTCCTGAAGGGACTTATGGGCATCGGCCTTGGCAGTCTTGGCACTTTCGAGAGCCGAGGCAAGCTCGGACTCTCGAGTCTTTGAGTCACGCTCCAAACTCTCATGCTTTTCCATGAGAGCCTGGAGCTCTTGCTGAACCACAGCCACCCGCGCCTCCTGCTTTTCTCTCTCTGCCCGTTCCGCGGCCGCATTGCGTTCGGCCGCAGACACGGCCTCCTTCAGGGTCGCCACCTCGTTCGTGGCCCCTGCAGTACCCATGTTATCCTTGTTATTTTTTGTTGCAACCTAAATCCTTTTCTGTAAGGTACAAGTTCAAAATGGTGTTACTCACCTTCTTTGTCCTGGAGCTGCTTCTTGGCGCGGCCAAGCTCTTGCTCGGACCGCTCGAGCTCCTGCTTCAAAGCACCGACCTTCGCAGTCAGTGCGGCAGAGGTCAGCCGGCTTTTCTTTCCGAACACCGAACCAAGCATCAGGGGCTACTGTCTATGCGGTATTACATTGCATATTTTTATCTTCTTACCTCAAAGCCTGATAGAAGGCTACTGCAGGCTCCGGTCAGCCCGCTCTTGGCGAGCTGTACCTTCTGAATCACCGCACTCATAATAGTGCGGTGTTCTTCCTCAATGAAAGCGCTTTGGAGCGCCTCCAACAAATTGTCCGGCGCCTCCGGCTGGACGGAAGCCGCCGGCGTCACGGTCTTGCCCTTCGTGCGAAGGGGCCGCCGGCCGGACTCCGGAACCACTGCGGGTTCTGATATGGAGTCCGGCGCAAAGTCCGGGAGGCTGCCTTGTGGCACCTCCGGAGCCTCCCCCTGATGGGTCCCTTCTTGGGATCCCACCTCGGCGTCCTTGGTGTCGCGAGGGGTGGAGGCGGTCGGGATGGAATCTACATCCGACAGAGCCAACGACCCGCTCGATGAAGCGGGGAGATCATCCTTGGCCAGACTACAGGCAGCATGCGGCATCAGAATGACACTATGTGACATAGAAAAAGAAGTTATAAATCACTCAGGAATCTGGATACTTACGATCTCGCCGGAGGCCTGGCCCTTGAAGGCCATTCTTCCTCGCCAACGTTGATGTTGGCGGAACTGTCCGGGGGAATAGTCCTTCCCCTCTTGGACCCTTCGGCCTCCCCTGTTGGGGAAGCCTTCCTCTTCCTCTCTCCCTCCTCTGGGAGAGAGTCCTCCTTCTCCTGCTCGTTTTCAGGGGAGGAGTCCGCCTCGGAGTCGTCGGACACCTGAAAGCGGGAACTCTTTCGAGCACCCGTGGCCTCCTTCTTGGCCTTCTTCTCCGGCACCACGTGCGGTGCCGGAACCAGCAGCCTCGCTAGACGGGCGTCTACTGGGTTTTCTGGCATAGGAGCCGGGCAGATAATCTGCTCCGCCTTCCTCATCCAGTCCTGTCAAAGGAAAAGGGGAAATTAAAACCCGCATAGAATCAAACTATGAAAAGCATGTGTCCCGTAAAGGGGTAGAATCACTTACCTCGTCGGCTTGGCGCTGCGAGCGAAATCCGCGATCTTCAGTCGTGGATGCGGGGGCTTCGGCGCCCTTAAACAGCACCCTCCAGGCGCCTTCGTACGTCGTGTCGAAGAGCCCGCTCAGCGCCTGGTGCTGTTCCGGATTGAACTCCCACAGATTGAATGCCCGCTCTTGGCATGGGAGAATCCGGCGGACGACGTTAACCAGCCTGAGCTTCTTCACCAGCTTCTGGATACAGGCTTGGAGTACCGTCAGCTCCTCCGAACTACCCCACAGCAAACCCTTCTCTTTCCAGGAGGTGAGCTGCATGGGGATACCAGATCTGAACTCGGGGGCCGCCGCCCACTTAGGGTCGCGCGGCTCGGTGATATAGAACCACCCCGATTGCCACCCCTTGACGGATTCCACAAAGGCCCCTTCGAACCAAAGGACATTGGGCATCTTGCCCAACATGGCGCCTCCGCACTCCGCTTGAGTGCCCTTCACTACCTTCGGCTTGACATTGAAGGTCTTGAGCCACAAGCCGAAGTGGGGCTGGATGCAGAGGAAGGCCTCGCACACGATGATAAACGCCGAGATGTTGAGGATGAAGTTCGGCGCCAGATCATGGAAATCCAGGCCGTAGTAGAACATGAGCCCCCGGACAAAGGGGTGAAGTGGAAAACCCAGTCCGCGGAGGAAGTGGGGAAGAAAAACGACCCTCTCATGGGGCCTGGGGGTGGGGATGAGCTGCCCCTCATCGGGCAGCCGGTGCGCGATGTCGCCGGACAGGTAGCCGGCGCTGCGCAGTCTTTCGATGTGCTCCTCCATAACGGAGGAGGTCATCCACTTGCCTCCCGCTCCGGACATAACTGGGGAAGGTTGAGACGAGATGTGCGGGCTTGGGCGCTAGAGCTCGAGTGCGCGGAGATGGATAAGCAAAGGAGGAAGAAGGCGTAGGTGAAAAGGTGAATCCTTATCCCTTATATGGGCGGGCGAAGTCTACGCGTCCCCCACCGGCCTGGTAAAACTCGCTTATCCCCCAAGCGTCACCATCAATGGTGCGGTTGGGTTACCCACGTCCGTATTGATGAGAATCCCGGATTAAGGGGGAACACGATCTCTGCTTCGACAAGACGTGCCAAGGAAACCGCTTTGCTAAATGCACCGAGGTGGTAGAGTAAAAAACGATTCAAGTAATGGCTTGGTAGTGGCGTGACGTCATGCCGTAAAAAACGTCAGCAGATTGAACTTGTGTATATATTATTCTCTCTACGGTGGAATGTGGAATTTATTTTGCAGAGCCGGACACTATCCTGGTGTTCACAATCTTCTATTATTCGGAGGAGGAACCCGCCTTGCAATGCCAAGCAATATACGCGTCGGACTTATCGTCATTGAAGCCTGGTTCAGGGGCTACTGAGGGAGTCCTGGGTTAGGGGGTGTCCGGATAGCTGGACTACCATCATCAGCCGAACTATCATCGGCCGGACTATCATCATCGACCAGACTCCAAGACTATGAAGATACAAGATTGAAGACTTCGCCCCGTGTCTGGATGGGACTTTCCTTGGCGTGGAAGGCAAGCTTGGCGATACGGATATGTAGATCTCCTACCATTGTAACCGACTCTATCTAACCCTAGCCCTCTCCGGTGTCTATATAAACCGGATGGCTCTAGTCCGTAGGACACAACAACAACCATTACAATCATACCATAGGCTAGCTTCTAGGGTTTAGCCTCCTTGATCTCGTGGTAGATCCACTCTTGTAAACATCCACAATATCAATATCAATCAAGCAGGACGTAGGGTTTTACCTCCATCAAGAGGGCCCGAACCTGGGTAAAATATCGTGTCCCCTGTCTCCTGTTACCATCCGCCTAGACGCACAGTTTGGGACCCCCTACCCGAGATCCGCCGGTTTTGACACCGACAATCGGTATTATGAGTTTATGTGTTTTGATGTACCGAAGGTAGTTCGGAGTCCCGGATATGATCACAGACATGACGAGGAGTCTCGAAATGGTCGAGACATAAAGATCGATATATTGGATGACTATGTTTGGACTTCGGAAGTGTTCCGGGCAAGTTCGGGCATATACCGGAGTACCGGGGGGTTACCGGAACCCCCCGGGGAGTATAATGGGCCATATGGGCCTTAGTGGAGAAGAGGAGGGGCGGCCAAGGCAAGGCCGTGCGCCCCCTCCCCCTCGAGTCCGAATTGGCAAGGAGGGGGGGCGGCGCCCCCCTTTCCTTCCCCCTCTCTCCTCCTTCCACCTTCTCCTACTCCAACTAGGAAAGGAGGAGTCCTACTCCCGGTGGGAGTAGAATTCCCCCTTTGGCGCACTGATGACCCACAAGTATAGGGGATCTATCATAGTCCTTTTGATAAGTAAGAGTGTCAAACCCAATGAGGAGCAGAAGGAAATGACAAGCGGTTTTCAGTAAGGTTTTCTCTGCAAGCACTAAAATTGTAGGTAACAGATAGTTTTGTGATAAGATAAACTGTAACAAGTAACAAGCAATGAAAGTAAATAAAGTGCAGCAAGGTGGCCCAATCCTTTTTGTAGCAAAGGACAAGCCTAGACAATTTCTTATAATGAGAAAAGAGCTCCCGAGGACACATGGGAATTATCGTCAAGCTAGTTTTCATCACGCTCATATGATTCTTATTAATTCCAAAACTGACTTCCGTGGAGTTTCAAGATTTTTGGAGCTGTGCAGAATAGGTTTCCAATATTTGCTCCTTTTCCAGCCAGAATCCCAGCTGCCAGCATTCCCCCTCTTCATGGTAAACCTTGTAAAATAAGGGAGAATAGCCATAAGTATTGAGATATAATGTGTAATAACAGCCCATAATGCAATAAATATTGATATAAAAGCATGATGCAAAATGGACGTATCAACTCCCCCAAGCTTAGACCTCGCTTGTCCTCAAGCGGAAGCTGAAATCGAAAAATATGTTGATAACCCACAAGTGTAGGGGATTGCAACAGCTTTTGAGGGTAAAGTATTCAACCCAAATTTATTGATACGACACAAGGGGATCCAAAGAATATTCTTGAGTATTAGCAGTTGAGTTGTGAATTCAACCACACCTGGATAACTTAGTATCTGCAGCAAAGTATTTAGTAGCAAAGTAGTATGATAATAAAGGTAACGGTAGCAAAAGTAATATTTTTGGGTTTTGTAGTGATTGTAACAATAGCAACGGAAAAGTAAATAAGCGAAGAACAATATGTGAAAAGCTTGTAGGCAATGGATCAATGATGGATAATTATGTCGGATGCGATTCCTCATGTAATAGCTATAACATAGGGTGACACAGAACTAGCTCCAGTTCATCAATGTAATGTAGGCATGTATTCCGTAAATAGTCATACGTGCTTATGGAAAAGAACTTGCATGACATCTTTTTTCCTACCCTCCCGTGGCAGTGGGGTCCTAGCGGAAACTAAGGGATATTAAGGCCTCCTTTTAATAGAGAACCGGAACAAAGCATTAGCACATAGTGAATACATGAACTCCTCAAACTATGGTCATCACCGAGAAGTATCCCGATTATTGTCACTTCGGGGTTGTCGGATCATAACACATAATAGGTGACTATAGACTTGCAAGATAGGATCAAGAACACACATATATTCATGAAAACATAATAGGTTCAGATCTTAAATCATGGCACTCGGGCCCTAGTGACAAGCAGTAAGCATAGCAAAGTCATAGCAACATCAATCTCAGAACATAGTGGATACTAGGGATCAAACCCTAACAAAACTAACTTGATTACATGGTAAATCGCATCCAACCCATCACCGTCCAGGAAGCCTATGATGGAATTACTCACGCACGGCGGTGAGCATCATGAAATTGGTGATGGAGGATGGTTGATGATGACGATGGCGACGAATCCCCCTCTCCGGAGCCCCGAACGGACTCCAGATCAGCCCTCCCGAGAGAGATTAGGGCTTGGCGGCGGCTCCGTATCGTAAAACGCGATGAAACTTTCTCTCTGATTTTTTTTCTCCGTGAGACGGAATATATGAAGTTGGAGTTGAGGTCGGCGGAGCCTCAGGGGGCCCACGAGACAAGGGGCTCGCCCAGGGGGGAGGGCGCGCCCCCCACCCTCGTGGATAGGGTGTGGGCCCCATGGTTTTGATTCTTTCGCCAGTATTTTTTATATTTTCCAAAAAGTGCCTCCATGGATTTTCAGGACATTCCGAGAACTTTTGCTTTCTACACATAAAACAACATCATGGTAGTTCTGCTGAAAACAGCGTCAGTCCGGGTTAGTTTCATTCAAATCATGCAAGTTAGAGTCCAAAACAAGGGCAAAAGTGTTTGGAAAAGTAGATACGTTGGAGACGTATCAACTCCCCCAAGCTTAAACCTTTTCTTGTCCTCAAGCAATTCAGTTGATAAACTGAAAGTGATAAAGAAAAACTTTTACAAACTCTGTTTGCTCTTGTTGTTCTAAACATGCAAAGCCATCATTCAGGTTTCAGCAAATATTATGAACTAACCATACTCACAATAACACTTAGGTCTCACAATTACTCATATCAATAGCATAATTAGCTAGCAAGCCATAATAATAAAACTCGGATGACAACACTTTCTCAAAACAATCATAACATGATATAACAAAATGGTATCTCGCTAACCCTTTCTGAGACCGCAAAACATAAATGCAGAGCACCTTTAAACATCAAGGACTGACTAAACATTGTAATTCATGGTAAAAGAGATCCAGTCAAGTCGTACCCAATATAAACCAATAGTGATGAATGCAAATGATAGTGTGCTCTCCAGCGGTTTTGATTTGCTTTGATCTTTTTGGATCATGGGACTGGGCATCCCGGTTACCGGCCCTTTCTCGTGAATGAGGAGCGGAGTCCACTCCTCTTGAGAATAACCCACCTAGCATGGAAGATATTGGCAGCCCTAGTTGAAACATGAGCTGCTCGAGCATACAAAACAGAATTTCATTTGGAGGTTTGGAGTTTGGCACATACAAATTTACTTGGAACAGTAGGTAAATACCGCATATAGGAAGGTATAGTGGACTCATATGGAACAACTTTGGGGTTTAAGGAGTTTGGATGCACAAGCAGTATTCCCGCTTAGTACATGTGAAGGCTAGCAAAAGACTGGGAAGCAACCAACTGAGAGAGTGACAACAGTCATAAACATGCATTAAAATTAATTCGCACCGAGTACAAGCATGAGTAGGATATAATCCACCATGAACATAAATATCATGAAGGCTATGTTGATTTGTTTCAACTACATGCGTGAACATGTGCCAAGTCGAGTCACTCAATTCATTCAAAGGAGGATACCATTCCATCATACCACATCATAATCATTCTAATAGCATGTTGGCACGCAAGGTAAACCATTATAACTCATAGCTAATCAAGCATGGCACAAGCAACTATAATCTCTAAATGTCATTGCAAATATGTTTACTTCATAATAAGCTGAATTAGAAATGATGAACTCATCATATTTACAAAAACAAGGGAGGTCGAGTTCATACCAGCTTTTCTCATCTCAATAAGTCCATCATATATCGTCATTATTGCCTTTCACTTGCACGACCGAACTATGTGCATAATAATAATAGTGCACGTGCATTGGACTAAGATGGAACCAGCAAGCATTCAACTCAAAAGAGAATACAAGATAATATGGGCTCTAAGTTAAATAAACAATCATGCATATGAGAGCCACTAAGCATTTTCAATATGGTCTTCTCGACCCCCAAAGGAAAGAAAAGAAAATAAAACTATTTACATGGGAGAGCTCCCAACAAGTAAGAAGAAGAACTAGAAATCTTTTTGGGTTTTCATTTTAATTTCTACTACAAGCATGGAAATTAAACTAACTATTTTTTTGGTTTTTCTTAAGGTTTATCAAACACACAAGAAGAGAACGAAAAAGAAAATGAAACTAGCATGGATAATACAATGAAAGAGTATGAGCACCGATGACTGGAATAGTGTGTGAACATGAATGTAAAGTCGGTGCGAAATACGTACTCCCCCAAGCTTAGGCTTTTGGCCTAAGTTGGTCTAATACCAAGGACCGCTGCTACTCTCCCCAGTGTACTAGGAGGTGTAATCAGGATACCACTGGCTGGCCATCTCCGGATCCCACTGGAAACATGATGCATGATAAGGGTCTAGTGCAGGTTCCGGCTCAGGTTCAGGTTCTGGAGTGGATGCTTGGCCTCGATGAGCGTACACCGCCTCCGGTGTAACAAGAAAATTATCTGCAATCAAATCAAACAACAAAGGCGCAGGCAAAATAATAGTCTCATTGTGTTTCTTATTAAATCTAAGGTTATACAAGAGCATCTTCTCTTTGTTGTCAACAATAAACGTGTGTGCTACCATGCTCTTGTAATCTAAAATGTAAAGAGGCAATTTTGTCTCCTCTTTCTCATGGTGCCTAATAGGTATCTGAAAATGTCTAGCAAGACGTGAAGCATAGATACCTCCAAATATGGGGCCTTTTGTATGATTCAGGCCTAGCCGTTTAGCAATGACGGCACCCATAGTAAAACTATTATCTCCAAGCAAGGCATGTTGAAGAATGATAATATCAGGAACACTTAAGTTTCCACTATTTCCATGACCAATCAAGCATCTACTAGCAAATATGGCAAAGTAGCGTAAAACAGGAAAGTGTATGCTAGAGATTTTCGCCTTGGAACCCTTCTTTGGCTCCTCTACTGCAATAGTGTTAACAAAGTCATCCACATCTTTACGATGGGGTTCCTCTAATTCTCCCTCATAGGGTATCCTACATACCGCGCAAAAATTACGTAAAGACATTTCTCTGAATTCATCATATAAATGAAATGATACTGAAGGCGGTGACGTCTTAGGATAATAATAAAAAATTTGCACGAAAGTATTGGTGAGTAAGAGATACTGATCGATCCGGTCGTGGAGGAAACCGGTGAAGCCTGCATTCTCGATCAAAGAATAAAAATCTTCATGAATTCCAGCTTCTTTCAAGAAATCATCGCATGGCCATTCACGCGGCCGTACTTCCACTAAGCGAGGAAGATTATACTTGGCTTTTTCCTTCTCTTTAGCTTGTTTTTCCTGAGAGCCTTGGCTAGAAGAGCCCCTCAAAAGTTTCCTTAACATTTTCTGAAAATTTCTGAAATTTTAGTAACTTCAAAATAAAAGTGAATAAAACTAAACAAGATTGATAGCAACTACTCCTACAAGTGCCTAGAGCCTATATCATGCATTAGAATTGCTTGGGACCTCATAAATTCAACATGCAAGCTCAAGAACATGGTCACCTATGCAGCAAAAATTTGCAATGAATAAAGCACTAGAACAAAAACTAATTGAACCAATGGAGGAGTCACATACCAAACAACAATCTCCCAAAGCAGTTTTGTGAATGGAGCTTTGAGCAAGGAGATCGAAAATCGCAGCAAAATGAGCTAGAACTCGTGCTTGAGCTGGATGGGGATTTTTTTGGGAATAAGATGGAGTGTGTGGGTGCTGGCATAAGTGGAGGGGGGCCACCAGAGGCCCACGAGACAGGGGGGCGCGCCCAGGGGGTGGGCACGCCCTCCACTCTCGTGGTCTGGTGCTTGCCCCTCCTGCAGTGATTTTAGTGCCTAAAATCCTAAAATATTCCATAAAAAATCATACTAAATTTGCAGGGCATTTGGAGCACTTTTCTTTTTGGGATATTTTTTATTGCACGGATAATTCAGAAAACAAACAGATAATACTATTTTTGCTTTATTTATTCTAAATAACAGAAAGTAAAAAGAGGGTACAAAAGGTTGTGCCTTCTAGTTTCATCCATCTCATGATCATCAAAATGAATCCACTAACAAGGTTGATCAAGTCTTGTTAACAAACTCATTCCAAATAACACGGAACCGGAGAAATTTCGAATAACACTAGGTTACCTCAACGGGGATATGAACATCCCCAATAATAAGAATATCATACTTTTTCTTGACAGTAGGGAGAGGAAATTCAAAACCTCCAATAATGATAGTTGGAACTTTTCCAATAGAATTGATGCTATGAACTTGAGATTGTTTCCTCGGAAAGTGTACCGTATGTTCATTACCATTAACATGAAAAGTGACATTGCCTTTGTTGCAATCAATAACAGCCCCTGTAGTATTCAAAAAGGGTCTACCAAGGATAATCGACATACTATCGTCCTTGGGAATATCAAGAATAACAAAGTTCGTTAAGATAGTAACATTTGCAACCACAACAGGCACATCCTCACAAATACCAATAGGTATAGCAGTTGATTTATCAGCCATTTGCAAAGATATTTCAGTAGGTGTCAACTTACTCAATTCAAGTCTACGATATAAAGAGAGAGGCATAACATTAACACCGGCTCCAAGATCACATAAAGCAGTTCTAACATAATTTCTTTTAATGGAGCATGGTATAGTTGGTACACCCGGATCTCCAAGTTTCTTTGGTATTCCACCCTTAAAAGTGTAATTAGCAAGCATGGTGGAAATTTCAGCTTTCGATATCTTTCTTTTGTTTGTAATGATATCCTTCATATACTTAGCATGAGGATTTACTTTGAGCATATCAGTTAAGCGCATACGTAAGAAAATAGGTCTAATCATTTCAGCAAAGCGCTCAAAATCCTCATCATCCTTTGACTTGGATGGTTTAGGAGGAAAGGGCATGGGTTTCTGAACCCATGGTTCTCTTTCTCTACCGTGCTTCCTAGCAACAAAATCTCTCTTATCATAACATTGATTCTTTAATTGTGGGTTATCAAGATCAACAGCAGGTTCAATCTCTACTTCATTGTTTTTGCTAGGTTGAGCATCAACATGAACATTATCATTAACATTATCACTAGGTTCATGTTCATCACCTGATTGTGTTTCAGCATCAGAGATAGAAATATCATTGGGATTCTCAGGTGTGTCTACAGTAGGTTCACTAGAAGCATGCAAAGTTCTATCGTTTTTATTCTTCTTCTTTTTAGAAGAACTAGGTGCCTCTAAATTATTTCTCTGAGAATCTTGCTCGATTCTCTTAGGGTGGCCTTCAGGATACAAAGGTTCCTGAGTCATTCTACCAGTTCTAGTAGCCACTCTAACAGCAACATCATTTTTATTATTTAATTCATCAAGCAAATCATTTTGAGCTTTACGTACTTGCTCAGCTTGAGTAGCAACCATAGAAGCATATTTGCTAATGAGTTTGAGTTCACCTTTAACTCTAGCCATATTATTGCTCACGCGTCCTATCTCGAAAGCATTATTCTTTAACTCTCTACCAACATAAGCATTAAAACTTTCTTGTCTAGCCATAAAGTCATCAAATTCATCTAAGCACAAGCTATGAAATTTAGTAGAGGGGATTTCAACTTTATCATATCTATAGAGAGAATTTACATTTACTACCTGTGTCGGGTTGTCAAGACAATGTGGTTCTTCAACAGGCGGTATATTAAGACCATGTATTTCTTCAATAGGTGGTAAATTCTTAACATCTTCAGCTTTAATACCTTTTTCTTTCATTGATTTCTTTACCTCTTGCATATCTTTAGGACTGAGAAATAAAACACCTCTCTTCTTTGGAGTGGGTTTAGGAACTCAGGAGTTGGCTCAATTGGTTCAGGAATTGGCTCGGGAAGAGTCCAATTATTTTCATTAGTCAACATATTATTCAATAGTAATTCAGCTTCGTCGACTGTTCTTTCCCTGAAAACACAACCAGCACAACTATCCAAGTAATCCTTAGAAGCATCAGTTAGTCCATTATAAAAGATATCAAGTATTTCATTTTTCTTAAGAAGATGATCAGGCAAAGCATTAAGTAATCGGAGAAGCCTCCCCCAAGCTTGTGGGAGACTCTCTTCTTTGATTTGCACAAAATTATATATTTCCCGCAAGGCAGCTTGTTTCTTATGAGCAGGGAAATATTTAGCAGAGAAGTAATCAATCATATCCTGGGGACTACGCACACAACCAGGAGCAAGAGAATTATACCAAGTCTTAGCATCACCCTTTAATGAGAACGGAAATATCTTAAGGATATAATAGTAGCGAGATTTATCATCATGAGTAAACAGGGTGGCTATATCATTTAACTTGGTAAGATGGGCCACAACAGTTTTAGATTCAAGGCCATAAAAAGGATCAGATTCAACTAAAGTAATAATTTCAGGATCAAGATCATAATCCTTATCAGTAACACAAATAGGTGAAGTAGCAAAAGCAGGGTCAGGTTTCATTCTAGCATTAAGAGACTGCTGCTTCCATTTAGCTAATAACCTTTTAAGATCATATCTATCATTGCAAGCAAAGATAGCTCTAGCAGCTTCTTCATTCATAACATAACCATCAGGAACAACAGGCAATTCATAATCATTGGGAGAACTTTCATCATCACTATCATTAATAATAGCATCTTCACTAATTTCATTCTCTCTAGCCCTAACAAGTTGTTCATCAAGAAATTCACCTAATGGCAAAGTAGTTTCACGCACAGAAGTAGTTTCATCATAAGTATCATGCATAGCAGGAGCGGCATCATCAATAACATGCGACATATCAGAATTCATAACAGTAGTAGGTTTAGGTGTCGTAAGCTTACTCAAAACAGAAGGAGAATCTAGTGCAGAGCTAGATGGTAGTTCCTTACCTCCCCTCGTAGTTGAGGGAAAAATCGTAGTTCTGTCGTCTTTCAAGTTCTTCATAGTGATCAACAGATATAAATCCCAAGTGACTCAGAGAATAGAGCTATGCTCCCCGGCAACGGCGCCAGAAATTAGTCTTGATAACCCACAAGTGTAGGGGATCACAACAGCTTTCGAGGGTAAAGTATTCAACCCAAATTTATTGATTCGACACAAGGGGAGCCAAAGAATATTCTTGAGTATTAATAGTTGAGTTGTCAATTCAACCACACCTGCATAACTTAGTATCTGCAGCAAAGTATTTAGTAGCAAAGTAGTATGATAATAAAGGTAAGGTAGCAAAAGTAATATTTTTGGGTTTTGCAGTGATTGTAACAATAGCAACAGAAAAGTAAATAAGCGAAGAACAATATGTTAAAAGCTCGTAGGCAATGGATCAATGATGGATAATTATGTCGGATGCGATTCCTCATGTAATAGCTATAACATAGGGTGACACAAAACTAGCTCCAGTTCATCAATGTAATGTAGGCATGTATTCTATAAATAGTCATACGTGCTTATGGAAAAGAACTTGCATGACATCTTTTGTCCTACCCTCCCATGGCAGCGGGGTCCTAGCGGAAACTAAGGGATATTAAGGACTCCTTTTAATAGAGAACCGGAACAAAGCATTAGCACATAGTGAATACATGAACTCCTCAAACTATGGTCATCACCGAGAAGTATCCCGATTATTGTCACTTCGGGGGTGTTGGATCAGAACACATAATAGGTGACTATAGACTTGCAAGATAGGATCAAGAACACACATATATTCATGAAAACATAATAGGTTCAGATCTTAAATCATGGCACTCGGGCCCTAGTGACAAGCAATAAGCATAGCAAAGTCATAGCAACATCAATCTCAGAACATAGTGGATACTAGGGATCAAACCCTAACAAAACTAACTTGATTACATGGTAAATCTCATCCAACCCATCACCGTCCAGCAAGCCTACGATGGAATTACTCACGCACGGTGGTGAGCATCATGAAATTGGTGATGGAGGATGGTTGATGATGACGACGGCGATGAATCCCCCTCTCCGGAGCCCCGGACGGACTCCAGATCAGCCCTCCCGAGAGAGATTAGGGCTTGGCGGCGGCTCCGTATCGTACAACGCGATGAAACTTTCTCTCTGATTTTTTCTCCGTGAGACGGAATATATGGAGTTGGAATTGAGGTCGGCGGAGCCTCAGGGGGGCCATGAGACAGGGGGCGCGCCCCCACCCTCGTGGACAGGGTGTGGGCCCCCTGGTCTTGATTCTTTCACTTGTATTTTTTATATTTTCCAAAAAGTGCCTCTGTGGATTTTCAGGACATTCCAAGAACTTTTGCTTTCTACACATAAAACAACATCATGGCAGTTCTGCTGAAAACAACATCAGTCCGGGTTAGTTTCATTCAAATCATGCAAGTTAGAGTCCAAAACAAGGGCAAAAGTGTTTGGAAAAGTAGATACGTTGGAGACGTATCATATGTCCACATGTTTAGAGACAGAGGTGTCGATAAAAATAAAATACGGACATGAGGGCATCATGATCATTCTTATAAAAGCAACATATATAGATTTTATCATATGGTTTCTTATGCTCAAGTAACGATCAATTCACAGTGTCAAGTATGGTTCAGAAACTTCATTGGGAACTAACAAACTATAATCTCAGTCATTGAAACAATTGCAATTTATCATAACATCAGAAAGAGTCAAGAATAGAGCTTTTAAGCAAGTCCACATACTCAACTACCATGTAGTCTTCTACAATTGCTAACACTCACGCAGTACTTGTGGTTATGGAGTTTCAACCGAACACTGAGAAAGATAGGGGCTTATTGTGTTGCCTCTGAACGTATTCACCTTTAGGTGATGTCAACAATAATAGTTCATGCTAACTTACATCAAATTGGATATATATATATCAAGATCTTTCAAACACGAGGAGCTTGCCAAAGGATAAAATGAAAAAGGGAAAGGTGAAGATCACCTTGACTCAAGCATAAAGTAAAAACATAAAGTAAAAGATAGGCCCTTCACAGAGGGAAGCAGAGGTTGTCATGTGCTTTTAGGGTTGGATGCACAAAATCTTAGTGCAAAAGAACGTCACTTTATATTGCCACTTGTATATGGACCTTTATTATGCAGTCTGTCGCTTTTATTGCTTCCATAACAAGATCGTATAAAGCTTATTTTCTCTGCACTAATAAGTCATACATATTTAGAGAGCAATTTTTATTGCCTGCAACATGACAACTTACTTGAAGGATCTTACTCAATCCATAGGTAGGTATGGTGGACTCTCATGGCAAAACTGGGTTTAAGGATATTTGGAAGCACAAGTAATATCTCTACTTGGTGCAAGGAATTTGGCTAGCATGAGGGGGAAAGGCAAGCTCAACATGTTGGGAAGAACAATGACAATATACTTTAACTGAGATGTGAGAAAACATAAACCATTACGTTGTCTTCCTTGTCCAACGTCAACTCTTTTAGCATGTCATACTTAATGAGTGCTTCACAGTCATAAAATATGTCCAAGATAATATATTTGTATGTGAAATCCTCTCTTTCCTTATTACTTCCAATTAATTGCAATGATGACCAAAACTACGTTTGTCAACTCTCAACAACTTTTATGCCTCATACTTTCTATGTGTGAAGTCATTACTCTCCATAAGATCAATATGAACTCTTTTATTCTTTCTGTTCTTTCTAGTTTCTCAAGATCATGGCAAGATAGCAAAGCCCTTGACTCAACACTAATCTTTATTATATATAGCTCACGGACTCGATTACATAAAGAGATCACTAAGCAAAACTCAAAACTAATTGATACTAAAACTTCAATCTACTAGATCAAGATGCTACTAAAAGGATCGAACTAAGTAAACGGTAAAGATAAGAGTGTGATGGTGATATGATATCGGGGCACCTCCCCCAAGCTTGGCAGTTGCCAAGGGGAGTGCCCATACCCATGTGATTATGTCTCCTTCTTCATAGTTGGTGTTGTGATCTTCTTGGCGATGATGCCCCTCAGGATACGATTCTCCTCCTCGAGCTTATTGACTTGTTGTTTGAGGTCCATAATTTCTTTGCGGAGCTTGCCCGAAACGACTAAAGATCCCTTTACCCAAGGATGTTGCGTAGCTTCTAGAGAACAAGTGACACTCTTTTTCATATTTTCATAAGAAAGAAATTTAACATCGGAAGGGATGACTGAATTTGGGAGAACCGAGCTATGTAATTCCCCCATCATGAATCCTGCTTGGAAGCGAGAAGTGACTTCTTGATCTTCTTCCATGGCATCTATCCTTTTCAAGTCGGCCTCCATCTCGTCCTTCATTGATGGTCCAAAGTGATAAGCATCGCTATTTGCTCGTGGACCTGGTGTCGGGTGAGACACCCGACTCTCCCCGACTGACTCTTAAGAAGAGATCTTGCTCTTAATCTGCAACAGGAATAGCTCAAAACAAAAACAGAGGATATTTGCGTGATACGGTGGTCAAAGCCTTCAGGAGATTATATAATGAATTTTTGCCGACCAAAATACATAACGTGCAAGAAAACGGAGTCCGGGAGGCACACGAGGTGGCCACGAAACAGGGGGCGCCCTCCACCCTCGTGGAGGCCTCGTGTCCTTCCCGGATTACTTCTTTCTTGCTAAAATTCTTAAATATTCCAAAACGGATAAAAATTGCCATTAGAATTGTTTTGGAGTCGGTTTACTTACCGTACCACATGCCTATTCCTTTTTGGAGTCTGGAACATTCTGGAAAGTGTCCCTTATGTATTCCTTCGGGGTTACGGTTTCAATAATATTAGTTTCAACATTGATAGGATTACCTGAGATATAATGTTTAATTCTTTGACCGTTCACCACCCTCGGGCTCGTGCCTTCGAAGTTGTTGATTTTTATGGCACCGGAATGATAGACCTCTTCGATAACGTAAGGACCTTCCCATTTAGAGAGAAGTTTTCCTGCAAAAAAATCTTAAACGGGAGTTGAATAATAACACATAATCACCTATGTTAAACTCACGCTTTTGTATCATTTTGTCATGCCAGTGTTTGAATTTTCCTTTGAATAGCTTGGCATTCTCATAGGCTTGGGTTCTCCATTCATCAAGTGAGCTAATATCAAATAACCTCTTCTCACCGGCAAGTTTGAAGTCATAGTTGAGCTCTTTAATAGCCCAATATGCTTTATGTTCAAGTTCTAGAGCTAAGTGATCGGACATGCTTTTCCATAAACCATCTTATACGAAGACATACCCATAGGATTTTTGTATGCAGTTCTATAGGCCCATAATGCGTCATCAAGTTTTTTGGACCAATTCTTTCTAGATCTATTCACGGTCTTTTGCAAAATTAATTTGAGCTCTCTGTTGCTCAACTCTACTTGACCACTAGACTATAATTTTTGATTGCTCCATGCTACTTTATCTACTGTTTTAGGCAACATTGGGCTTTATTATCTACTTTTATATTATTTTTTGGACTAACCTATTAACCGGAGGCCCAGCCCAGATTTGCTGTTTTATGCCCATTTCAGTGTTTCGAGAAAAAGGAATATCAGACGGAGTCAAAACGGAATGAAATCAACTAGAGAAGTTATTTTTAGAAGGAAAGCAACCTGATGGACTTGGAGTGCATGTCAGGGGAGTCCCGGGCTGCCCACGAAGGTGGGGGCGACCTCCCCCACCCCACCCCGGGCGCCCCCCCTACCTCGTGAGCAACCCGGAGGTCCACCGACGTACCCCCTACACACATATATACCTACGTACCCTAAAACTTCAGAAACAGAAGATAGATCGGGAGTTCCGCCGCCGCAAGCCTCTGTAGCCACCAAAAACCAATCGGGACCCTGTTTCGGCACCCTACCAGAGGGGGATCCCATCACCGGTGGCCATCTTCATCATCCCGGCTCTATCCATGACGGGGAGGGAGTAGTTCACCCTCGGGGCTGAGGGTATGTACCAGTAGCTATGTGTTTGATCTCTCTCTCGTGTTCTCTCTCGTGTTCCCTCTATGGCACGATCTTGATGTATCCCGAGCTTTGCTATTGTAGTTGGATCTTATGATGTTTCTCCCCCTCTACTCTCTTGTGATGAATTGAGTTTCCCCTTTTGAAGTTATCTTATCGGATTGAGTCTTTATGAGAACACTTGATGTATGTCTTGCATGGGATAACCGTGGTGACAATGGGTTATTCTATTGATCCACTTGATGTATGTTTTGGTGATCAACTTGCGGGTTTCGTGACACTTGGGAACTTATGCATATGGGTTGGCACACATTCTTGACTCTCCGGTAGTAGCTTTGGGGCACTCTTTGAAGTACTTTTATGTTGGTTGGATGAATCTGAGATTGTGTGATGCATATCGTATAATCATGCCCACGAATACTTGAGGTGACAATGGAGTATCTAGGTGACATTAGGGTTTTGGTTGATTTGTATCTTAAGGTGTTATTCTAGTACGAACTCTTTTATAGATCGATCCGAAAGAATAGCTTTGTGGTGGTTTCGTACCTGACCATAATCTCTACGTTTATTCTCCACTATTAGTGTCTTTAGAGCGACTCTTTGTTGCATGTTGAGGGCTTGTCATATGTTCTATCTACGTTATTATTGTTGAGAGAACTTACACTAGTGAAAGTATGAACCCTAGGCCTTGTTTCCTATCATTGCAATATCATTTACGCTCACTTTTATCGCTAGCTACCTTGCTGTTTTTATTATTTCAGATTACAAAAACCTTTATCTACTATCTATTTTGCACTTGTATCTTCATCTCTTCGCCAAACTAGTGCACCTATACAATTTTCCATTGTATTGGGTGTGTTGGGGACAAAAGAGACTCTTTGTTATTTGGTTGCAGGGTTGCTTGAGAGAGACCATCTTCATCCTACGCCTCCTACGGATTGATAAACCTTAGGTCATCCACTTGAGGGAAATTTGCTACTGTCCTACAAACCTGTGCACTTGCAGGCCCAACAACGTCTACAAGAAGAAGGTTGTGTAGTAGACATCAAGCTCTTTTCTGGCACCGTCGCCGGGGAGGCTAGGTAAAGGGCACTTACTCACACCCCGTCAACTAAGCTCTTTTCTGGCGCCATTGCCGGGGAGGCTAGGTAAGTGAAGGTATATCTTGTTTTAGCACTAGTCTAGTTTACAAAAGAAAACTACCAAAAAAATGGAGTTGAGTTTGTCTCATACGCTTCGTCTTTTTAATATATTTCGTGAGTATGATGGAAAGGATAATTGTGCTCAAGTGCTAGAAGAAGAAATCTATAGAATGTTTGGCACTAAATCTTCGAATGATGAGCATGATTGCAATGTTGTTAGTATGAATTCCTTGAATATCCATGATGCTAATGATATGCAAAGCCACAAGCTTGGGGAAGCTATGTTTGATGAATATGATATATTTTGTCCCCCAAGCTTTGATGAGCAAATTTATTATGATGAAAGCATGCCTCCTATTTATGATGATTATTGTGATGATACGTATGCTATAAAGAAGAAGTTTGCTTATGTGGAGAGTAGACAATTTTCTATGCTTGTAGATAATGAAAAG
The DNA here is from genome assembly GCF_018294505.1 of Triticum aestivum. Taxonomy (NCBI): domain Eukaryota; kingdom Viridiplantae; phylum Streptophyta; class Magnoliopsida; order Poales; family Poaceae; genus Triticum; species Triticum aestivum. The sequence continues at coordinate 452,702,408 of NC_057813.1, forward strand.
AATGCTTTAGGTGCTGGCTATATTATTGAATTCATTCATGATGCTACTGAAAATTATTATGAGGGAGGAACATATGCTTGTAGGAATTGCAATAATGTCAAGTTTCCTCTCTATGTGCTTAAATTCTTGAAGCTATGCTTGTTGTGCCATCCTATGCTAGTTGATTATTGTTCCCATAATTTGTTTGCTCACAAAATCCCTATGCATAAGAAGTGGGTTAGACTTAAATGTGCTAGTCATATGCTTCATGATGCTCCCGTTATGTTTCAATTCTTATCTTTCATGTGAGCATCATTGTCATCATCATGCCTAGCTTAAAAGGCATTAAAGAAAAGCGCTTGTTGGGAGACAACCCAATATTTATCCTTACTGTTTTTTTGTGTCCACATGATTATGCTACTGTAGTAATCATGTTTTATAGCTTTTGTTTCAATAAAGTGCCAAGTAGAACCTTTGGGAAGACTTGGGAGAAGTTTATGTGATCTTGCTGTGAAAAACAGAAACTTTAGCACTCACGAGATTAGCTGTAATTTTTTACTGGAGAGTGCTTTTAGGTTGATTCTTTTTGCAGATGATTAATAGACAAATTTCTCAGGTCCAGCAATTTATTTCATAATTTTTGGGGTTCCATAAGTATACGTTTGATACAGATTACTACAGACTGTTATGTTATTGACAGATCTGTTTTCTATGTGTTGTTTGCTTATTTTGATGAATCTATGAGTAGTATCGGAGGGTATGAACCATAGATAAGTTGGAGTACAGTAGATATTACACCAATATGAATTTATAATGAGTTCATTACAGTACCTAAGTGGTGGTTTTATTTTCTTATACTAACGGAGCTTACGAGTTTTGTTTTGAGTTTTGTGTGGTTGAAGTTTTCAAGTTTTGGGTAAGGATTCGATGGACTATGGAATAAGGAGTGGCAAGAGCCTAAGCTTGGGGATTCCCAAGGCACCCCAAGGTAATATTCAAGGACAACCAAGCAACTAAGCTTGGGGATGCCCCGGAAGGCATCCCCTCTTTCGTCTTCGTTCATCGGTAACTTTACTTGGAGCTATATTTTTATTCACCACATGATATGTGTTTTGCTTGGAGCGTCCTTTTATTTTGTTAGTTTTTGCTTTCTGTTAGTTAGAATAGTGTTTTTCCTCTTTAATTTCAATAAAAAAGTCAAGGATAGCCTTTGCCATGCTTATTTTGCTTGTATACATGTTGCTGTTTGAAAACAGAAAGTTTACCGCTGTTACAAAAATTCCCTAGAAAAGTAAGAGCATGGTCTAACGTTGAATCTTTTTGCATATTGAGCTCTGATAAATTTATTACAGTGGGAAGTTCAGTTCATAATTTTTGGAGTCAGGTAAGTATTGATACTCTTGCATTCTTTACAGACTATACTGTTTTGGCAGATTGCTGTTATGGTTGCATTGTTTGCATATGTTTGCTTGTTTAATGATTCTATTTGAGGATAGGAGTATTAAATATACAGAGGCATTTAGTTTGAAATGTTGAATAATAATTTTAGTGATTTGTTGCAGTAGAAGATGATAAGGTTTTGCATTGGTTTATACTAACCTATCTCACGAGTTCTTGTTGAGTTTATTGTGAATGAAGCTTTCGATAAAAAGAAGAGAACCCATGATATGAGAGGAATTAAGGAGACACAAAATTTCAAGCTTGGGGATGCCCAAGGCACCCCAGGATAATATTTCAAGAAGTCTCAAGCATCTAAGCTTGGGGATGCCCCGGTAGGCATCCCACCTTTCTTCTTCAACAACTATCGGTTAGTATCGGTTGAGCCTAAGTTTTTGCTTCTTCACATGAGTTGTGCTATCCTTGCAATGTAGTTTTCTTTAGCTTTGCTTGCTGTTTGAATAAAGCATTAAGATCTGAATTCTTTAATGATAGAGAGCCTTACACAAATTTGAATTTGCTAGAATACTCTATGTGGTTCACTTATATCTTTTGAGCGTGATAATTTTTGCTCTAGTGCTTCACTTATATCTTTTAGAGCACGGTGGTGGATTTGTTTTAAAGAAACTATTGATCTCTCATGCTTCACTTAGATTATTTTGAGAGTCGTTAATAGCATGGTAGTTTGCTTAATGTTAATATACTTGGTATTCAAGATAAGTTAAACTTTCTTTTGAGTGCAATGGATACTAAGAAAAGTTTGATGCTTGATAATTGTTTTGAGATATGGAGGTGATAATATCAAAGTCGTGCTAGTTGGGTGATTATGAATTTGAGAAATACATGTGTTGAAGTTTGCAAGTCCCGTAGCATGCACGTATGGTTAAAGTTGTGTAACAAATTTGAAACCTGAAGTGTACCTGGCTTGTGCATCCTTACGAGTGGCGGTCGGGGACGAGCGATGGTCTTTTCCTACCAATCTATCCCCCTAGGAGCATGCGCGCAGTACTTGATTTTTGATGACTTCTAAATTTTTGCAATAAGTATATGAGTTCGTTTGACTAATGTTGAGTCCATGGATTATATGCACTCTCACCTTTCCGCCATTGCTAGCCTCTTCGGTACCGTGCATTGCCCTTTCTCACCTTGAGAGTTGGTGCAAACTTCGCCGGTGCATCCAAACCCCGTGATATGATACACTCTATCACACATAAACCTCCTTATATCTTTCTCAAAACAGCCACCATACCTACCTATTATGGCATTTCCATAGCCATTCCGAGATATATTGCCATGCAACTTCCACCATCATCATCATGACATGCATTACTTTTGTCATATTGCCATTGCATGATCTTGTAGTTGACATCGTATTTGTGGCAAAGCCACCATGCATTATTTTTCATACATGTCACTCTTGATTCATTGCACCATCCCGGTACACCGCCGGAGGCATTCATATAGAGTCATATCTTGTTCTAAGTTTCGAGTTGTAATCCTTATATTGTAATCAATAGAAGTGTGATGATCATCATTATTAGAGCATTGCCCAAATAAGAAAAAAGGAGAAAGGCCAAAATATATAAAAAAAGAAAGGCCCAAAAAAAGAGAAAAGAAAAGGGCAATGCTACTATCTCTTTTTTTCCACACTTGTGCTTCAAAGTAGCACCTTTTTCTTCATGTAGTAAGTCTCATATATTGTGCTTCAAAGTAGCACCATGCTTTTCATGTAGAGAGTCTCATGTGTTATCACTTTCATATACTAGTGGGAATTTTCATTATAGAACTTGGCTTGTATATTCCTACGATGGGCTTCCTCAAATGCCCTAGGTCTTCATGAGCAAGCAAGTTGGATGCACACCCACTAGTTTTCTTTTGTTGAGCATTCATAGCTCTAGTGCATCCGTTGCATGGCAATCCCTACTCCTCATGTTGACATCAATTGATGGGCATCTCCATAGCCCGTTGATTTTCCTTGTCAATATGAGACTTTCTCCTTTTTTGTCTTCTCCACACAATCCCCATCATCATATTCTATTCCACCCATAGTGCTATATCCTTGGCTCACGCTCATGTATTGTGTGAAGGTTGAAAAAGATTGAGATTATTTAAGTATGAAACAATTGCTTGGCTTGTCATCGGGGGTATAGAAGTTGGGAACATCTTTGTGTGACGAAAATGAAGCATAGCCTAACTATATGATTTTGTAGGGATGAACTTTCTTTTGCCATGTTATTTTGAGAAGACATGATTGCTTTGATTAGTATGCTTGAAGTATTATTATTTTTGTGTCAATATGAACTTTTGTCTTGAATCTTTCGGATCTGAATATTCATACTACAATTAAGAAGATTTACATTGAAATTATGCCAAAGTATCACTCCGCATCAAAAATTCTTTTTTATCATTTACCTACTCGAGGACGAGCAGGAATTAAGCTTGGGGATGCTTGATACATCTCCAACGTATATATAATTTTTGATTGCTCCATGCTACTTTATCTACTGTTTTAGGCAATATTGGGCTTTATTATCCACTTTTATATTATTTTTGGGACTAACCTATTAACCGGAGGCCCAGCCCAGATTTGTTGTTTTATGCCTATTTCAGTGTTTCGAGGAAAAGGGATATCAGACGGAGTCAAAACGGAACAAAATCAACTGGAGAAGTTATTTTTGGAAGGAAATCAACCTGATGGACTTGGAGTGCACGTCAGGGGAGTCCCGGGCTGCCCACGAGGGTGGGGGGCGCCCCCCCTGGGCGCCGCCCCTACCTCGTGAGCAACCCGGAGGTCCACCGATGTACCCCCTGCACCCATATATACCTACGTACCCTAAAACTTCCAGAACAGAAGATAGATCGGGAGTTCCGCCACCGCAAGCCTCTGTAGCCACCAAAAATCAATCGGGACCCTGTTCTGGCACCCTGCCGGAGGGGGATCCCATCACCGGTGGCCATCTTTATCATCCCTGCGCTATCCATGACGAGGAGGGAGTAGTTCACCCTCGGGGCCGAGGGTATGTACCAGTAGCTATGTGTTTGATCTCTCTCTCGTGTTCTCTCTCGTGTTCCCTCTATGGCACGATCTTGATGTATCCCAAGATTTGCTATTGTAGTTGGACCATATGATGTTTCTCCCCCTCTACTCTCTTGTGATGAATTGAGTTTCCCCTTTTGAAGTTATCTTATCGGATTGAGTCTTTATGAGAACACTTGATGTATGTCTTGCGTGGGATAACTATGGTGACAATGGGTTATTCTATTGATCCACTTGATGTATGTTTTGGTGATCAACTTGCGGGTTTCGTGACACTTGGGAACCTATGCATAGGGGTTGGCACACGTTCTTGACTCTCCGGTAGTAGCTTTGGGGCACTCTTTGAAGTACTTTTATGTTGGTTGGATGAATCTGAGATTGTGTGATGCATATCGTATAATCATGCCCACGGATACTTGAGGTGACAATGGAGTATCTAGGTGACATTAGGGTTTTGGTTGATTTGTATCTTAAGGTGTTATTCTAGTACGAACTCTTTTATAGATTGATCCGAAAGAATAGCTTTGTGGTGGTTTCGTACCCGACCATAATCTCTACGTTTATTCTCCGCTATTAGTGTCTTTAGAGCGACTCTTTGTTGCACGTTGAGGGCTTGTCATATGTTCTATCTATGTTATTATTGTTGAGAGAACTTACACTAGTGAAAGTATGAACCCTAGGCCTTGTTTCCTATCATTTCAATACCATTTACACTCACTTTTATCGCTTGCTACTTTGCTGTTTTTATTATTTCAGATTACAAAAACCTTTATCTACTATCTATTTTGCACTTGTATCTTCATCTCTTCGCCGAACTAGTGCACCTATACAATTTTCCATTGTATTGGGTGTGTTGGGGACACAAGAGACTCTTTGTTATTTGGTTGCAGGGTTGCTTGAGAGAGACCATCTTCATCCTATGCCTCTTACGGATTGATAAACCTTAGGTCATCCACTTGAGGGAAATTTGCTACTGTCCTACAAACCTGTGCACTTGCAGGCCCAACAACATCTACAAGAAGAAGGTTGTGTAGTAGACATCAGTGATAAGGAGATGCGATTCTATGATTAACATCATACTTAGCAAGCATCTTACGGAAAGCGCCATGAATAAAATGTGAACCACCATCAGTCATAAGATATCTAGGGACTCCAAACCTCGGAAAAATAACTTCTTTAAGCATTTTAATAGAAGTGTTATGATCAGCACTACTAGTTGGAATAGCTTCTACCCACTTAGTAACGTAATCAACAGCAACTAAAATATGTGTATAACCATTAGAGGCAGGAAAAGGTCCCATATAATCATAGCCCCAAACATCAAACGGTTCAATAACAAGAGAATAATTCATAGGCATTACTTGACGTCTACTAATATTACCAATTCTTTGACATTCATCACAAGATAATACAAACTTACGAGCATCTTTGAAGAGAGTAGGCCAATAAAAACCGGATTGCAATACCTTATGCGCAGTTCTATCTCCAGCGTGGTGTCCTCCATATGATTCAGAGTGACACTTGCATAGGATCTGTTCCTGTTCATGCTTAGGTACACAACGTCTAATAACACCATCTACTCCTTATTTATAAATGTGTGGGTCATCCCAGAAGTAATGTCTTAAATTACAAAAGAACTTTTTCTTTTGCTGGTATGTGAAACTAGGTGGTATAAATTTAGCACCAATGTAATTAGCATAATCAGCATACCAAGGAGCGGTACGAGAAGCATTAATGACCGCTAATTGTTTATCAAGAAAGCTATCATCAATAGGTAGTGGGTCATCAAGAACATTCTCTAACCTAGACAACTTGTCTGCAACGGGGTTCTCAGCTCCCTTTCTATCAATAATATGCAAATCAAATTCTTGGAGCAAGAGAACCCATCTAATAAGTCTAGGCTTAGCATCTTTCTTTTCCATAAGATATTTAATAGCAGCATGATAAGTGTGAATAGTAACTTTGGAATCAACAATATAAGGTCTAAACTTATCACAAGCAAACACAACTGCTAAGAATTCTTTTTCAGTAGTAGCATAATTTCTCTAGGCAGTATCAAGAGTCTTACTAGCATACTGGATAACATTCAATTTCTTATCAACTCTTTGCCCTAGAACAGCACCTACAGCATAATCACTAGCCTCACACATAATTTCAAAGGGTAAATTCCAATCAGGTGGCTGAACAATAGGTGCAGTGATCAAAGCTTTCCTAAGTATTTCAAATGCTTCTACACAATCATCATCAAAGACAAAAGGGATATCTTTTTGCAATAAATTAGTCAGAGGCCTAGAGATTTTTGAAAAATCCTTAATGAACCTCCTATAAAACCGGCGTGACCAAGGAAACTTCTTATACCTTTTATGTCCTTGGGACATGGCATCTTTTCAATGGCATCAACTTTAGCTTTATCAACTTCAATACCTCTCTCAGAAATCTTATGTCCCAAGACAATGCCTTCATTAACCATAAAGTGGCACTTTTCCCAATTCAAGACGAGACTAGTGTCTTCGCATCTCTGCAAAACTCGATCAAGGTTGCTCAAGCAATCATCAAAAGAGGATCCATAAATGGAGAAATCATCCATGAATACCTCACAAATCTTTTCACAAAAGTCAGAGAATATAGCCATCATGCATCTTTGAAAGGTAGCAGGTGCATTACATAAACCAAAAGGCATACGTCTATAAGCAAAAGTACCGAAAGGGCAAGTAAAAGTAGTTTTTGATTGATCCTTCGCTCACACAAGTATTTGAGAGAAACCAAAATAACCATCTAGAAAGCAGAAATGTGTGTGTTTGGATAGTCTTTCTAGCATTTGATCAATAAAAGGTAAAGCGTAATGATCTTTCTTAGTAGCTTTATTTAATTTACGGAAATCAATTACCATCCTATAACCTGTAATAATTCTTTGCGTGATCAATTCATCTTTATCATTAGGAACGACAATAATACCTCCCTTTTTGGGAACACAATGGACAGGGCTTACCCAATCACTACCAGCAATGGGATAAATTATACCTGCCTCAAGGAGCTTTAGTATCTCCTTTCTTACCACTTCTTTCATCTTAGGATTCAATCGTCATTGAGGATCTCTAACTGGTTTGGCAGCGTCCTCCAAATTAATTTTGTGTTGGCATAACATGGGACTAATGCCCTTGAGATCATCCAGAGTATATACAATAGCAGCACGATGCTTCTTCAAAGTTTTCAATAATATTTCTTCTTCTTGCTCTGAAAGGTTAGCACTAATAATAACAGGATATGTTTTCTTTTCATCAAGATAAGCATACTTAAGATTATCAGGTAATGGTTTGAGTTCAAACACGGGATCACCCTTGGGTGGAGGGAGATCCCCTAGAATTTCAACGGGTAGGTTGTGTTTCAGAATAGGTTCCTGTTGAAGGAACACTTCATCTATTTCCCTTCTTTCCCTCATAAACATATCATTTTCATGGTCTAGCAAATATTGTTCTAACGGATCAGTAGGAGGCACGGCAATAGAAGCAAGACCAATAATCTCATCCTTACTATGTGATTCTCTATCATGAGGTTGTCTACGAAACTTAGCAAAACTAAACTCATGAGACACATCCTCTAAGCCAATTGTAACATTATCCTTTTCACAATCAATCCTAGCATTAACAGTATTCAAGAAGGGTCTACCAAAAATAATGGGACAAAAGTCATCTTGTGGGGAACAAAGAACAAGAAAATCAGCAGGATATTTAACCTTCCCACACAAGACTTCGACATCTCTAACAATCCCAACTGGTTTGATGGTGTCCTTATTAGCAAGCTTAATGGTAACATCAATATCTTCTATTTCAGTGGGTGCAATATCATGCATAATTTCTTTATATAAATCATAGGGTATTGCAGTAGCACTAGCACCCATATCACATAAGCCATGATAACAATGATCTCCAATTTTAACAGAAATAACAGGCATGCCTACAACAGGTCTATGTATCTTAGCATCTGGTCTAACAATATTAGTAGTCTCACCACAGAAATAAATAACATGCCCATCTAAATCATCATCCAAGAGCGCTTAGGGGTTGTCAATCCCTTCACGGTCACTTACGAGAGTGAGATCTGATAGAGATAATATTTTTGGTATTTTTGATAGATAGATGCAAAGTAAAAAGTAAAGGCAAAGTAAAAACAAAGCAAGTAAATAAAGTGATATAGATTGATATGATGAGAATAGACCCGGGGCCATAGGTTTCACTAGTGGCTTCTCTCGAGAGCATAAGTATTCTACGGTGGGTGAACAAATTACTGTTGAGCAATTGACAAAATTGAGCATAGTTATGAGTATATCTAGGCGATGATCATGTATATAGGCATCACGTCCAAAACAAGTAGATCGAAATGATTCTGCATCTACTACTATTACTCCACTCATCGACCGCTATCCAGCATGCATCTAGAGTATTAAGTAAAAACGAAGTAACGCCGTAAGCAAGATGACATGATGTAGATGGATAAATTCATGCAATATGATAAAAACCCCATCTTGTTATCCTCGATGGCAACAATACAATACGTGCCTTGCAACTCTTTCAGTCACTGAGTAAGGACACCACAAGATTGAACCCGAAGCTAAGCACTTCTCCCATTGCAAGAACTACCAATCTAGTTGGCCAAACCAAAAAGATAATTCGAAGAGACTTGCAAAGATAACTCAATCATACATAAAAGAATTCAGAGAAGAATCAAATATTTTCCATAGATAATACTGGATCATAAACCCACAATTCATCGTTCTCAACAAACACACCGCAAAAAGAAGATTACATCGAATAGATCTCCACGAGAGAGGGGGACAACATTGTATTGAGATCCAAAAAGAGAGAAGAAGCCATCTAGCTACTAGCTATGGACCCGAAGGTCTGAAGTAAACTACTCACACTTCATCGGAGGGGCTATGGTGATGATGTAGAAGCCCTCCGTGGTGGATGCCCCCTCCGGCGGAGCTCCGGAACAGGCCCCAAGATGGGATCTCGTGGATACAGAAAGTTGCGGCGGTGGAATTAGGTTTTTGGCTCCTGTTCTGATCGTTCGGGGATACGTAGGTATATATAGGAGGAAGGAGTACGTCGGTGGAGCTCCGAGGGGCCCACGAGGTAGGGGGCGCGCCCAGGGGGGCGCGCCCTCCACCCTCGTGACCTCCTCGGACACTTCTTGGAGTAGGGTCCAAGTCTCCTGGATCACGTTCAGTTGGAAAATCACGATCCCGAAGGTTTCATTCCGTTTGGACTCCGTTTGATATCAGTTTCTTTGAAATACTGAAAAAGGCAAAAAAACAGCAATTCTGGGTTGGGCCTCCGGTTAATAGGTTAGTCCTAAAAGTAATATAAAAGTGGAAAATAAAGCCCAATATAGTCCAAAACAGTAGATAAAGTAGCATGGAGCAATCAAAATATATAGATACATTGGAGACGTATCAGGGGGGCATCCCAAGACACAAAACTTGATCATTGATCTTTAGCCGTGTGTGGTGCCCCCCTCCACCATAATCCACCTCGGTCATATCGTAGCGGTGCTTAGGCGAAGGCCTGCGTTGGTAGCTTCATCAACACCGTCATGATGCCGTCGTGCTGACGAAACTCTCCCTCGAAGCTCTACACCTCTACTTGATCGTGAGTTCATGGGACGTCACCGAGCTGAACGTGTGCAGATCGCGGAGGTGCCGTATGTTCGGTACTTGGATCGGTCGATCGTAAAGACGTACGACTACATCAGCCGCGTTGTCATATCGCTTCCGCTTACGGTCTACGAGGGTATGTGGACGACACTCTCCCCTCTCGTTACTATGCATCACCATGATCTTGCGTGTGCGTAGGATTTTTTTTGAAATTACTATGTTCCCCAACACCCAAGCGTCTAGGGGGTAGATGTCGGGTACCCTTGCGTTTAGCCCTGGAGTCTGAGAAGTACTCTTGCCTTTCGGGCAAAACCGACTTTGAGTAGGCTTTTACTCCAAGTTTCGACCCCAGGGCTCAACACATAAATAGAGGGGCAGGGCTAGCACCCAAGATAAAATCAAGATTCACCAAGCCGTGTACCAGCAACCCCGTCCCCTCTAGTTTATCCATCGTCATAGCTTTCATAGTGTGATGACCCACAAGTATAGGGGATCTATCGTAGTCCTTACGATAAGTAAGAGTGTCGAACCCAACAAGGAGCAGAAGGAAATGAAAAGCGTTTTTTAGTAAGGTATTCTCTGCCAGCACTGAAATTATCGGTAACTGAAAGTTTTTTGATAAGGTAATTAGTAACGGGTAACAAGTAACAATAGTAAACAAGGTGCAACAAGGTGGCCCAATCCTTTTTGTAGCGAAGGACAAGCCTGGACAAACTCTTATATACAGCAAAGCTCTCTCGAGGGCGCATGGGAATTACTGTCAAGCTAGTTTTCATCATGCTCATATGATTCGCGTTCGTTACTTTGATAATTTGATATGTGGGTGGACCGGTGCTTGGGTACTGCCCTTCCTTGGACAAGCATCCCACTTATGATTAACTCCTCTCGCAAGCATCCACAACTACGAAAGAAGAATTAAGGTAAACCTAACCATAGCATGAAACATGTGGATCCAAATCAGCCCCTTACGAAGCAACGGATAAACTAGGGTTTAAGCTTCTGTCACTCTAGCAACCCATCATCTACTTATTACTTCCCAATGCCTTCCCCTAGGCCCAAACAATGGTGAAGTGTCATGTAGTCGACGTTCACATAACACCACTAGAGGAAAAACAACATACATCTCATCAAAATATCGAACGAATTCCAAATTCACATGACTACTTATAACAAGACTTCTCACATGTCCTCAGGAACAAACGTAACTACTCACAAATCATATTCATGTTCATAATCAGAGGGGTATTGAATAGCATTAAGGATCTGAACATATGATCTTCCACCGAATAAACCAACTAGCATCAACTACAAGGAGTAATCAACACTACTAGCAACCCATAGGTACCAATCAGAGGTTTTGAGACAAAGATCGGATACAAGAGATGAACTAGGGTTTGAGAGGAGATGGTGCTGGTGAAGATGTTGATGGAAATTGACCCCCTCTCAATGAGAGGATCGATGGTGATGACGATGGCGACGATTCCCCCTCCCGGAGGGATGTTTCCCCGGTAGAACAGCTCCGCCGGAGCCCTAGATTGGTTCTGCCCAGGTTCCGCCTCGAGACGGCGGCGGTTCGTCCGAAAAGCTTCCTTATGTTTTTTATTCGGGAAAAAGACACCATATGGCAGAAGATGGGCATCGGGGGCCTGCCAGGTGGCCCACGAGGCAGGGGGCGCACCCAGGGTGGTAGGGCGCGCCCTCCACCCTTGTGGTTGGTGGGTGGCCCCCTCTGGTGCTTTCTTCGCCCAATATTTTTAATATATTCCAAAACTGACTTTCGTGGAGTTTCAGGACTTTTGGAGTTATGCAGAATAGGTCTCTAATATTTGCTCCTTTTCCAGCCCAGAATTCTAGCTGCCAACATTCTCCCTCTTCATGTAAACCTTGTAAAATAAGAGAGAAAAGGCATAAGTATTGTAACATAATGTGTAGTAACATCCTATAATGCAATAAATATTGATATAAAAGCATGATTCAAAATGGACGTATCAACTCCCCCAAGCTTAGACCTCGCTTGTCCTCAAGCGAAAGCCGATAACGAAAAATATGTCCACATGTTTAGAGGTAGAGGTGTCGATAAAATAAAATACGGACATGAGGGCATCATGATCATTCTTAGAACAACAACATATATATTGTCATATGATTTGTTATGCTAAAGTAACAATTTATTCACAATGTAAAGTACGAATCAGAAACTTCACTGAAAACTAACAAACTATGATCTCGGTCATTGAGGCAATTGCAATTTATCATAACATTGGAAAGAGTCAATATAAGAGCTTTTCAGCAAGTCCACATACTCAACTATCATTTAATCTTTCACAATTGCTAACACTCAGGCAATACTTATGGGTATGAAGTTTCAATTGGACATAGAGAAAGATAGGGACTTATAGTTTCGCCTCCCAACCTCTTACCTCAAGGGTAATGTCAATAATAATAATTTATGAAAACGTACATCCAAGTGGATATATATATCAGGATCTTTCCAACACACAGGGCTTGCCAAAGGATAAAGTGTAAAAAGAAAGGTGAAGATCATCAAGACTCTTGTATAAGGGTAGAAGGTAAGTATTAAAAGATAGGCCCTTCGCACAGGGAAGCAGAGGTTGTCATGTGCTTTTATGGTTGGATGCACAAAATCTTAATTCAAAAGAACGTCACTTTATATTGCCACTTGTGATAAGGACCTTTATTATGCAGTCCGTTGCTTTTATTTCTTCCATATCACAAGCTCGTATAAAGCTTAATTTCTTCACACTGATAGATCATACATATTTAGAGAGCAATTTTTATTGCTTGCACCGATGACAACTTACTTGAAGGATCTTACTCAATCCATAGGTAGGTATGGTGGACTCTCATGGCAAAACTGGCTTTAGGGATGTTTGGAAACACAAGTAGTATCTCTACTTGGTGCAAAGAATTTGGCTAGCATGAGGGGGAAAGGCAAGCTCAACATGTTGGTTGATCCATGACAATATAACTTATTTGGATATAAGGAAACATAACCCATTACGTTGTCTTCCTTGTCCAACATCAACTTTTTAGCATGTCATATTTTAATGAGTGCTCACAATCATAAAAGATGTCCAAGATAGTATATTTATATGTGAAAACCTCTCTTTCTTTATTACTTCCTACTAACTGCAACGATGACCAAAACTATGTTTGTTAACTCTCAACAACTTTTATTCATCATACTCTTTATATGTGAAGTCATTACTATCCATAAGATCAATATGATCTTTTTATTTCTTCTTATTCTTTATTTTTCTTTTATTCCCTCAAGATCATAGGAAGATAGCAAAAGCCCTCGATTCAAAACTAATTTTTATTATATATAGCTCACGGACTCGATTACATAGATAGGGATCGAAACAAAACTCAAAACTATATCAAACTAAAACTTTATTATACTAGATCAAGATATAACCAAAAGGATCGAACTAAGTAAAACGGTAAAGATAGAAGTGTGATGGTGATATGATACCGGGGCACCTCCCCCAAGCTTGGCAGTTGCCAAGGGGAGTGCCCATACCCATGTGTTTATGTCTCTTTCTTCGGGGGTGGTGATGATGGAGTTGTTGATGACGGGTGTCATACATCGAGCATAGGAGATGCTCCAACTTGCGGATAATGCCCTTGAGTGCGGTGATATGCTCTTGCAACAATATATTTTCACGTGTGAGATACTTGTTTTGTATGCGAACTAGTTCAATCATCTTGAAAGCTTCAATTTCAGTAGAGGTGAGATGATTGTTGTAAGGTTGAAAGAAGCCTTCTTCTTCTACTGTCGGGACTTGCTCTTCTACAGCTTCCTTGATCTTGTCACCTTCCTTGACTTCCCCGATTTATTCTCAATTTGTCTCTATCCTCATTAGCTAAGCATTGTCGCCCACGTTGTTGGAGGAGGGGGACGACATGATGCCTAGCCTTGAGAAACTCTGGCAGAAAACAGCTCAAAACAAAAATAGAGGATTTTGTCGTGGTACGGTGGTCAAAACCTTCGGGATATTATATAATGATTTTTTACCTACCAATGAAGTATCGTGCAAGAAAACGGAGTCCAGAGGGCACACGAGGTGTCCACGAGGCAGGGGGCGCCCCCACGGGGGTAGGGCGTGCCCTCCACCCTCGTGGATGCCTCGTGTCTCCTTCGGACTACTTCTTATTTTCCTAATTTTTTAAATATTCCAAAATGGAGAAAAGTTGCTATTAGAACTTTTTTGGAGTCGGTTTACTTACCGTACCACATACCTATTCCTTTTCGGAGTCTGAAACATTCTGGAAAGTGTCCCTTATGTACTCCTCTGGGGTTACGGTGTCAATAACATTGGTTTCACCATTTATGGGATTACCTGAGATATAATGTTTGATTCTTTGACCGTTCACCACCTTCGGATTTGGGCCTTCGGCGTTGTTAATTTTTATGGCACCGGAACGATAGACCTCCTCGATAATGTAAGGACCTTCCCATTTAGAGAGAAGTTTTCCTGTAAAAAGTCTTAAATGAGAGTTGTATAGCAAAACATAATCACCTACATTAAACTCACGCTTTTGTATCCTCTTGTCATGCCATCTTTTAACTTTTTCTTTAAACAATTTGACATTCTCATAGGCCTGGGTTCTCCATTCATCAAGTGGGCTAATGTCAAATAGCCTATTCTCATCGGCAAGTTTGAAATCATAACTGAGCTCTTTAATAGCCCAATATGCCTTATGTTCTAGTTCGAGAGGTAAGTGACATGCTTTTCCATAAACCATTTTATACGAAGACATACCCATAGGATTTTTATATGCAGTTCTATTGGCCCATAATGCATCATCAAGTTTCTTGGACCAATTCTTTCTAGATCTATTAACAGTCTTTTGCAAGATCAATTTAATCTCTCTATTACTCAATTCTACATGACCACTAGACTGCGGGTGGTATGGAGATGCAATTCTATGATTAGCATCATACTTAGCAAGCATTTTACGAAAAGCGCCATGAATAAAATGTGAACCACCATCAGTCATTAAGTATCTAGGGACTCCAAACCTCGGAAAAATAACTTCTTTAAGCATCTTAATAGAAGTGTTATGATCAGCACTACTTGTTGGAATAGCTTCTACCCACTTAGTAACGTAATCAACAACAACTAAAATATGTGTATACCCATTAGAGGAAGGAAAATGTCCCATATAATCAAAGCCCCAAACATCAAATGGTTTAATAACGAGTGAATATTTCATTGGTATTTCTTGACGTCTACTAATATTATCAATTCTTTCACATTCATCGCAAGACAAGACAAACTTACGGGCATCTCTGAAATGAGTAGGCCAATAAAAACTGGATTGCAATACCTTATGTGCAGTTCTATCTCCAGCGTGTGTCCTCCATAAGCCTCGGAGTGACACTTTCGTAGAATCTATTCCTGTTCATGCTCAGGTACACAACGTCTAATGACACCATCTACTCCTTCTTTATAAAGGTGTGGGTCATCCCAAAAGTAATGTCTTAAATCATATAAAAACTTTTTCTTTTGCTAGTATGTGAAACTAGGTGGTATAAATTTAGGAACAATATAATTAGCATAATCAGCATACCATGGAGCAGTACGAGAAGCATTTATGATAGCTAATTGTTCATCAGGAAAGCTATCATCAATAGGCAGTAGGTCATCAAGAACATTTTCTAACCTAGACAAGTTGTCTGCAACGAGGTTCTCAGCTCCCTTTCTATCAATAATATGCATATCAAATTCTTGTAGCAAGAGAACACATCTAATAAGTCTAGGCTTAGCATCTTTCTTTTCCATAAGATATTTAATAGCAGCATGATCAGTGTGAACAGTTACTTTAGGATCAACAATATAAGGTCTAAACTTATCACAAGCGAACACAACTGCTAAAAATTCTTTTTCAGTAGTACCATAATTTCTCTGGGCACTGTCCAGAGTTTTACTAGCATATTGGATAACATTTAATTTCTTATCAATTATTTGTCCTAGAACAACACCTATAGCATAATCACTAGCATCACACATAACTTCAAAGGGTAAATTCCAATCACGGGGCTGAATAATGGGTGCAGAAATCAAGGCTTTCTTAATTATCAAATGCTTCTAACAGTCATCATCAAAGACAAAAGGAACATCTTTTTGTAATAGATTAGTTAGAGGCCTAGAAATTTTAGAGAAGTCTTTAATGAACCTCCTATAAAAACCGGCATGACCAAGGAAACTTCTTATACCTTTGATGTCCTTAGGACACGGCATCTTTTCAATAGCATCTACTTTAGCTTTATCAACTTCAATACCTCTTTCAGAAATTTTATGCCCCAAGACAATACCTTCATTAACCATAAAGTGGCACTTCTCCCAATTCAAGACAAGATTAGTTTCTTCACATCTCTGCAAGACTCGGTCCAGATTGCTTAAGCAATCATCAAAAGAAGTTCCATACACGGAGAAATCATCCATGAAAACCTCAACAGTCTTTTCACAAAATTCAGAGAATATAGCAGTCATACATCTTTGAAAGGTAGAAGGTGCATTGCATAAACCTTTTCTTGTCCTCAAGCAATTCAGTTGATAAACTGAAAGTGATAAAGAAAAACTTTTACAAACTCTGTTTGCTCTTGTTGTTCTAAACATGCAAAGCCATCATTCAGGTTTCAGCAAATATTATGAACTAACCATACTCACAATAACACTTAGGTCTCACAATTACTCATATCAATAGCATAATTAGCTAGCAAGCCATAATAATAAAACTCGGATGACAACACTTTCTCAAAACAATCATAACATGATATAACAAAATGGTATCTCGCTAACCCTTTCTGAGACCGCAAAACATAAATGCAGAGCACCTTTAAACATCAAGGACTGACTAAACATTGTAATTCATGGTAAAAGAGATCCAGTCAAGTCGTACCCAATATAAACCAATAGTGATGAATGCAAATGATAGTGTGCTCTCCAGCGGTTTTGATTTGCTTTGATCTTTTTGGATCATGGGACTGGGCATCCCGGTTACCGGCCCTTTCTCGTGAATGAGGAGCGGAGTCCACTCCTCTTGAGAATAACCCACCTAGCATGGAAGATATTGGCAGCCCTAGTTGAAACATGAGCTGCTCGAGCATACAAAACAGAATTTCATTTGGAGGTTTGGAGTTTGGCACATACAAATTTACTTGGAATAGTAGGTAAATACCGCATATAGGAAGGTATAGTGGACTCATATGGAACAACTTTGGGGTTTAAGGAGTTTGGATGCACAAGCAGTATTCCCGCTTAGTACATGTGAAGGCTAGCAAAAGACTGGGAAGCAACCAACTGAGAGAGTGACAACAGTCATAAACATGCATTAAAATTAATTCGCACCGAGTACAAGCATGAGTAGGATATAATCCACCATGAACATAAATATCATGAAGGCTATGTTGATTTGTTTCAACTACATGCGTGAACATGTGCCAAGTCGAGTCACTCAATTCATTCAAAGGAGGATACCATTCCATCATACCACATCATAATCATTCTAATAGCATGTTGGCACGCAAGGTAAACCATTATAACTCATAGCTAATCAAGCATGGCACAAGCAACTATAATCTCTAAATGTCATTGCAAATATGTTTACTTCATAATAAGCTGAATCAGAAATGATGAACTCATCATATTTACAAAAACAAGGGAGGTCGAGTTCATACCAGCTTTTCTCATCTCAATAAGTCCATCATATATCGTCATTATTGCCTTTCACTTGCACGACCGAACTATGTGCATAATAATAATAGTGCACGTGCATTGGACTAAGATGGAACCAGCAAGCATTCAACTCAAAAGAGAATACAAGATAATATGGGCTCTAAGTTAAATAAACAATCATGCATATGAGAGCCACTAAGCATTTTCAATATGGTCTTCTCGACCCCCAAAGGAAAGAAAAGAAAATAAAACTATTTACATGGGAGAGCTCCCAACAAGTAAGAAGAAGAACTAGAAATCTTTTTGGGTTTTCATTTTAATTTCTACTACAAGCATGGAAATTAAACTAACTATTTTTTTGGTTTTTCTTAAGGTTTATCAAACACACAAGAAGAGAACGAAAAAGAAAATGAAACTAGCATGGATAATACAATGAAAGAGTATGAGCACCGATGACTGGAATAGTGTGTGAACATGAATGTAAAGTCGGTGCGAAATACGTACTCCCCCAAGCTTAGGCTTTTGGCCTAAGTTGGTCTAATACCAAGGACCGCTGCTACTCTCCCCAGTGTACTAGGAGGTGTAATCAGGATACCACTGGCTGGCCATCTCCGGATCCCACTGGAAACATGATGCATGATAAGGGTCTAGTGCAGGTTCCGGCTCAGGTTCAGGTTCTGGAGTGGATGCTTGGCCTTGATGAGCGTACACCGCCTCCGGTGTAACAAGAAAATTATCTGCAATCAAATCAAACAACAAAGGCGCAGGCAAAATAATAGTCTCATTGTGTTTATTATTAAATCTAAGGTTATACAAGAGCATCTTCTCTTTGTTGTCAACAATAAACGTGTGTGCTACCATGCTCTTGTAATCTAAAATGTAAAGAGGCAATTTTGTCTCCTCTTTCTCATGGTGCCTAATAGGTATCTGAAAATGTCTAGCAAGACGTGAAGCATAGATACCTCCAAATATGGGGCCTTTTGTATGATTCAGGCCTAGCCGTTTAGCAATGACGGCACCCATAGTAAAACTATTATCTCCAAGCAAGGCATGTTGAAGAATGATAATATCAGGAACACTTAAGTTTCCACTATTTCCATGACCAATCAAGCATCTACTAGCAAATATGGCAAAGTAGCGTAAAACAGGAAAGTGTATGCTAGAGATTTTCGCCTTGGAACCCTTCTTTGGCTCCTCTACTGCGATAGTGTTAACAAAGTCATCCACATCTTTACGATGGGGTTCCTCTAATTCTCCCTCATAGGGTATCCTACATACCGCGCAAAAATTACGTAAAGACATTTCTCTGAATTCATCATATAAATGAAATGATACTGAAGGCGGTGACGTCTTAGGATAATAATAAAAAAATTGCACGAAAGTATTGGTGAGTAAGAGATACTGATCGATCCGGTCGTGGAGGAAACCGGTGAAGCCTGCATTCTCGATCAAAGAATAAAAATCTTCATGAATTCCAGCTTCTTTCAAGAAATCATCGCATGGCCATTCACGCGGCCGTACTTCCGCTAAGCGAGGAAGATTATACTTGGCTTTTTCCTTCTCTTTAGCTTGTTTTTCCTGAGAGCCTTGGCTAGAAGAGCCCCTCAAAAGTTTCCTTAACATTTTCTGAAAATTTCTGAAATTTTAGTAACTTCAAAATAAAAGTGAATAAAACTAAACAAGATTGATAGCAACTACTCCTACAAGTGCCTAGAGCCTATATCATGCATTAGAATTGCTTGGGACCTCATAAATTCAACATGCAAGCTCAAGAACATGGTCACCTATGTAGCAAAAATTTGCAATGAATAAAGCACTAGAACAAAAACTAATTGAACCAATGGAGGAGTCACATACCAAACAACAATCTCCCAAAGCAGTTTTGTGAATGGAGCTTTGAGCAAGGAGATCGAAAATCGCAGCAAAATGAGCTAGAACTCGTGCTTGAGCTGGATGGGGATATTTTTTGGGAATAAGATGGAGTGTGTGGGTGCTGGCATAAGTGGAGGGGGGCCACTAGAGGCCCACGAGACAGGGGGGCGCGCCCAGGGGGTGGGCACGCCCTCCACTCTCGTGGTCTGGTGCTTGCCCCTCCTGCAGTGATTTTAGTGCCTAAAATCCTCAAATATTCCATAAAAAATCATACTAAATTTGCAGGGCATTTGGAGCACTTTTCTTTTTGGGATATTTTTTATTGCACGGATAATTCAGAAAACAGACAGATAATACTATTTTTGCTTTATTTATTCTAAATAACAAAAAGTAAAAAGAGGGTACAAAAGGTTGTGCCTTCTAGTTTCATCCATCTCATGATCATCAAAATGAATCCACTAACAAGGTTGATCAAGTCTTGTTAACAAACTCATTCCAAATAACACGGAACCGGAGAAATTTCGAATAACACTAGGTTACCTCAACGGGGATATGAACATCCCCAATAATAAGAATATCATACTTTTTCTTGATAGTAGGGAGAGGAAATTCAAAACCTCCAATAATGATAGTTGGAACTCTTCCAATAGAATTGATGCTATGAACTTGAGATTGTTTCCTCGGAAAGTGTACCGTATGTTCATTACCATTAACATGAAAAGTGACATTGCCTTTGTTGCAATCAATAACAGCCCCTGTAGTATTCAAAAAGGGTCTACCAAGGATAATCGACATACTATCGTCCTTGGGAATATCAAGAATAACAAAGTTCGTTAAGATAGTAACATTTGCAACCACAACAGGCACATCCTCACAAATACCAACAGGTATAGCAGTTGATTTATCAGCCATTTGCAAAGATATTTCAGTAGGTGTCAACTTACTCAATTCAAGTCTACGATATAAAGAGAGAGGCATAACATTAACACCGGCTCCAAGATCACATAAAGCAGTTCTAACATAATTTCTTTTAATGGAGCATGGTATAGTTGGTACACCCGGATCTCCAAGTTTCTTTGGTATTCCACCCTTAAAAGTGTAATTAGCAAGCATGGTGGAAATTTCAGCTTTCGATATCTTTCTTTTGTTTGTAATGATATCCTTCATATACTTAGCATGAGGATTTACTTTGAGCATATCAGTTAAGCGCATACGTAAGAAAATAGGTCTAATCATTTCAGCAAAGCGCTCAAAATCCTCATCATCCTTTGACTTGGATGGTTTAGGAGGAAAGGGCATGGGTTTCTGAACCCATGGTTCTCTTTCTCTACCGTGCTTCCTAGCAACAAAATCTCTCTTATCATAACATTGATTCTTTAATTGTGGGTTATCAAGATCAACAGCAGGTTCAATCTCTACTTCATTGTTTTTGCTAGGTTGAGCATCAACATGAACATTATCATTAACATTATCACTAGGTTCATGTTCATCACCTGATTGTGTTTCAGCATCAGAGATAGAAATATCATTGGGATTCTCAGGTGTGTCTACAGTAGGTTCACTAGAAGCATGCAAAGTTCTATCGTTTTTATTCTTCTTCTTTTTAGAAGAACTAGGTGCCTCTAAATTATTTCTCTGAGAATCTTGCTCGATTCTCTTAGGGTGGCCTTCAGGATACAAAGGTTCCTGAGTCATTCTACCAGTTCTAGTAGCCACTCTAACAGCAACATCATTTTTATTATTTAATTCATCAAGCAAATCATTTTGAGCTTTACGTACTTGCTCAGCTTGAGTAGCAACCATAGAAGCATATTTGCTAATGAGTTTGAGTTCACCTTTAACTCTAGCCATATTATCGCTCACGCGTCCTATCTCGAAAGCATTATTCTTTAACTCTCTACCAACATAAGCATTAAAACTTTCTTGTCTAGCCATAAAGTCATCAAATTCATCTAAGCACAAGCTATGAAATTTAGTAGAGGGGATTTCAACTTTATCATATCTATAGAGAGAATTTACATTTACTACCTGTGTCGGGTTGTCAAGACAATGTGGTTCTTCAACAGGCGGTATATTAAGACCATGTATTTCTTCAATAGGTGGTAAATTCTTAACATCTTCAGCTTTAATACCTTTTTCTTTCATTGATTTCTTTACCTCTTGCATATCTTTAGGACTGAGAAATAAAACACCTCTCTTCTTTGGAGTGGGTTTAGGAACTCAGGAGTTGGCTCAATTGGTTCAGGAATTGGCTCGGGAAGAGTCCAATTATTTTCATTAGTCAACATATTATTCAATAGTAATTCAGCTTCGTCGACTGTTCTTTCCCTGAAAACACAACCAGCACAACTATCCAAGTAATCCTTAGAAGCATCAGTTAGTCCATTATAAAAGATATCAAGTATTTCATTTTTCTTAAGAAGATGATCAGGCAAAGCATTAAGTAATCGGAGAAGCCTCCCCCAAGATTGTGGGAGACTCTCTTCTTTGATTTGCACAAAATTATATATTTCCCGCAAGGCAGCTTGTTTCTTATGAGCAGGGAAATATTTAGCAGAGAAGTAATCAATCATATCCTGGGGACTACGCACACAACCAGGAGCAAGAGAATTATACCAAGTCTTAGCATCACCCTTTAATGAGAACGGAAATATCTTAAGGATATAATAGTAGCGAGATTTATCATCATGAGTAAACAGGGTGGCTATATCATTTAACTTGGTAAGATGTGCCACAACAGTTTTAGATTCAAGGCCATAAAAAGGATCAGATTCAACTAAAGTAATAATTTCAGGATCAACAGAGAATTCATAATCCTTATCAGTAACACAAATAGGTGAAGTAGCAAAAGCAGGGTCAGGTTTCATTCTAGCATTAAGAGACTGCTGCTTCCATTTAGCTAATAACCTTTTAAGATCATATCTATCATTGCAAGCAAAGATAGCTCTAGCAGCTTCTTCATTCATAACATAACCCTCAGGAACAACAGGCAATTCATAATCATTGGGAGAACTTTCATCATCACTATCATTAATAATAGCATCTTCACTAATTTCATTCTCTCTAGCCCTAACAAGTTGTTCATCAAGAAATTCACCTAATGGCAAAGTAGTTTCACGCACAGAAGTAGTTTCATCATAAGTATCATGCATAGCAGGAGCGGCATCATCAATAACATGCGACATATCAGAATTCATAACAGTAGTAGGTTTAGGTGTCGTAAGCTTACTCAAAACAGAAGGAGAATCTAGTGCAGAGCTAGATGGTAGTTCCTTACCTCCCCTCGTAGTTGAGGGAAAAATCGTAGTTCTATCGTCTTTCAAGTTCTTCATAGTGATCAACAGATATAAATCCCAAGTGACTCAGAGAATAGAGCTATGCTCCCCGGCAACGGCGCCAGAAATTAGTCTTGATAACCCACAAGTGTAGGGGATCACAACAGCTTTCGAGGGTAAAGTATTCAACCCAAATTTATTGATTCGACACAAGGGGAGCCAAAGAATATTCTTGAGTATTAACAGTTGAGTTGTCAATTCAACCACACCTGCATAACTTAGTATCTGCAGCAAAGTATTTAGTAGCAAAGTAGTATGATAATAAAGGTAAGGTAGCAAAAGTAATATTTTTGGGTTTTGTAGTGATTGTAACAATAGCAACAGAAAAGTAAATAAGCGAAGAACAATATGTTAAAAGCTCGTAGGCAATGGATCAATGATGGATAATTATGTCGGATGCGATTCCTCATGTAATAGCTATAACATAGGGTGACACAAAACTAGCTCCAGTTCATCAATGTAATGTAGGCATGTATTCTATAAATAGTCATACGTGCTTATGGAAAAGAACTTGCATGACATCTTTTGTCCTACCCTCCCATGGCAGCGGGGTCCTAGCGGAAACTAAGGGATATTAAGGACTCCTTTTAATAGAGAACCGGAACAAAGCATTAGCACATAGTGAATACATGAACTCCTCAAACTATGGTCATCACCGAGAAGTATCCCGATTATTGTCACTTCGGGGGTGTCGGATCAGAACACATAATAGGTGACTATAGACTTGCAAGATAGGATCAAGAACACACATATATTCATGAAAACATAATAGGTTCAGATCTTAAATCATGGCACTCGGGCCCTAGTGACAAGCAGTAAGCATAGCAAAGTCATAGCAACATCAATCTCAGAACATAGTGGATACTAGGGATCAAACCCTAACAAAACTAACTTGATTACATGGTAAATCTCATCCAACCCATCACCGTCCAGCAAGCCTACGATGGAATTATTCACGCACGGTGGTGAGGATCATGAAATTGGTGATGGAGGATGGTTGATGATGACGACGGCGATGAATCCCCCTCTCCGGAGCCCCGGACGGACTCCAGATCAGCCTTCCCGAGAGAGATTAGGGCTTGGCGGCGGCTCCGTATCGTACAACGCGATGAAACTTTCTCTCTGATTTTTTTCTCCGCGAGACGGAATATATGGAGTTGGAATTGAGGTCGGCGGAGCCTCAGGGGGGCCATGAGACAGGGGGCGCGCCCCCACCCTCGTGGACAGGGTGTGGGCCCCCTGGTCTTGATTCTTTCGCTTGTATTTTTTATATTTTCCAAAAAGTGCCTCTGTGGATTTTCAGGACATTCCAAGAACTTTTGCTTTCTACACATAAAACAACATCATGGCAGTTCTGCTGAAAACAACATCAGTCCGGGTTAGTTTCATTCAAATCATGCAAGTTAGAGTCCAAAACAAGGGCAAAAGTGTTTGGAAAAGTAGATACGTTGGAGACGTATCATATGTCCACATGTTTAGAGACAGAGGTGTCGATAAAAATAAAATACGGACATGAGGGCATCATGATCATTCTTATAAAAGCAACATATATAGATTTTATCATATGGTTTCTTATGCTCAAGTAACGATCAATTCACAGTGTCAAGTATGGTTCAGAAACTTCATTGGGAACTAACAAACTATAATCTCAGTCATTGAAACAATTGCAATTTATCATAACATCAGAAAGAGTCAAGAATAGAGCTTTTAAGCAAGTCCACATACTCAACTACCATGTAGTCTTCTACAATTGCTAACACTCACGCAGTACTTGTGGTTATGGAGTTTCAACCGGACACTGAGAAAGATAGGGGCTTATTGTGTTGCCTCTGAACGTATTCACCTTTAGGTGATGTCAACAATAATAGTTCATGCTAACTTACATCAAATTGGATATATATATCAAGATCTTTCAAACACGAGGAGCTTGCCAAAGGATAAAATGAAAAAGGGAAAGGTGAAGATCACCTTGACTCAAGCATAAAGTAAAAACATAAAGTAAAAGATAGGCCCTTCACAGAGGGAAGCAGAGGTTGTCATGTGCTTTTAGGGTTGGATGCACAAAATCTTAGTGCAAAAGAACGTCACTTTATATTGCCACTTGTATATGGACCTTTATTATGCAGTCTGTCGCTTTTATTGCTTCCATAACAAGATCGTATAAAGCTTATTTTCTCTGCACTAATAAGTCATACATATTTAGAGAGCAATTTTTATTGCCTGCAACATGACAACTTACTTGAAGGATCTTACTCAATCCATAGGTAGGTATGGTGGACTCTCATGGCAAAACTGGGTTTAAGGATATTTGGAAGCACAAGTAATATCTCTACTTGGTGCAAGGAATTTGGCTAGCATGAGGGGGAAAGGCAAGCTCAACATGTTGGGAAGATCAATGACAATATACTTTAACTGGGATGTGAGAAAACATAAACCATTGCGTTGTCTTCCTTGTCCAACGTCAACTCTTTTAGCATGTCATACTTAATGAGTGCTTCATAGTCATAAAATATGTCCAAGATAATATATTTGTATGTGAAATCCTCTCTTTCCTTATTACTTCCAATTAATTGCAATGATGACCAAAACTACGTTTGTCAACTCTCAACAACTTTTATGCCTCATACTTTCTATGTGTGAAGTCATTACTCTCCATAAGATCAATATGAACTCTTTTATTCTTTCTGTTCTTTCTAGTTTCTCAAGATCATGGCAAGATAGCAAAGCCCTTGACTCAACACTAATCTTTATTATATATAGCTCACGGACTCGATTACATAAAGAGATCACTAAGCAAAACTCAAAACTAATTGATACTAAAACTTCAATCTACTAGATCAAGATGCTACTAAAAGGATCGAACTAAGTAAACGGTAAAGATAAGAGTGTGATGGTGATACGATATCGGGGCACCTCCCCCAAGCTTGGCAGTTGCCAAGGGGAGTGCCCATACCCATGTGATTATGTCTCCTTCTTCATAGTTGGTGTTGTGATCTTCTTGGCGATGATGCCCCTCAGGATACGATTCTCCTCCTCGAGCTTATTGACTTGTTGTTTGAGGTCCATAATTTCTTTGCGGAGCTTGCCCGGAACGACTAAAGATCCCTTTACCCAAGGATGTTGCGTAGCTTCTAGAGAACAAGTGACACTCTTTTTCATATTTTCATAAGAAAGAAATTTAACATCGGAAGGGATGACTGAATTTGGGAGAACCGAGCTATGTAATTCCCCCATCATGAATCCTGCTTGGAAGCGAGAAGTGACTTCTTGATCTTCTTCCATGGCATCTATCCTTTTCAAGTCGGCCTCCATCTCGTCCTTCGTTGATGGTCCAAAGTGATAAGCATCGCTATTTGCTCGTGGACCTGGTGTCGGGTGAGACACCCGACTCTCCCCGACTGACTCTTAAGAAGACATCTTGCTCTTAATCTGCAACAGGAATAGCTCAAAACAAAAATAGAGGATATTTGCGTGATACGGTGGTCAAAGCCTTCAGGAGATTATATAATGAATTTTTGCCGACCAAAATACATAACGTGCAAGAAAACGGAGTCTGGGAGGCACACGAGGTGGCCACGAAACAGGGGGCGCCCTCCACCCTCGTGGAGGCCTCGTGTCCTTCCCGGATTACTTCTTTCTTGCTAAAATTCTTAAATATTCCAAAACGGATAAAAATTTCCATTAGAATTGTTTTGGAGTCGGTTTACTTACCGTACCACATGCCTATTCCTTTTTGGAGTCTGGAACATTCTGGAAAGTGTCCCTTATGTATTCCTCCGGGGTTACGGTTTCAATAATATTAGTTTCAACATTGATAGGATTACCTGAGATATAATGTTTAATTCTTTGACCGTTCACCACCCTCGGGCTCGTGCCTTCGAAGTTGTTGATTTTTATGGCACCGGAATGATAGACCTCCTCGATAACGTAAGGACCTTCCCATTTAGAGAGAAGTTTTCCTGCAAAAAAATCTTAAACGAGAGTTGAATAATAACACATAATCACCTACGTTAAACTCATGCTTTTGTATCATTTTGTCATGCCAGCGTTTGAATTTTTCTTTGAATAGCTTGGCATTCTCATAGGCTTGGGTTCTCCATTCATCAAGTGAGCTAATATCAAATAACCTCTTCTCACCGGCAAGTTTGAAGTCATAGTTGAGCTCTTTAATAGCCCAATATGCTTTATGTTCAAGTTCTAGAGCTAAGTGATCGGACATGCTTTTCCATAAACCATCTTATACGAAGACATACCCATAGGATTTTTGTATGCAGTTCTATAGGCCCATAATGCGTCATCAAGTTTTTTGGACCAATTCTTTCTAGATCTATTCACGGTCTTTTGCAAAATTAATTTGAGCTCTCTGTTGCTCAACTCTACTTGACCACTAGACTATAATTTTTGATTGCTCCATGCTACTTTATCTACTGTTTTAGGCAACATTGGGCTTTATTATCTACTTTTATATTATTTTTTGGACTAACCTATTGACCGGAGGCCCAGCCCAGATTTGATGTTTTATGCCCATTTCAGTGTTTCGAGAAAAAGGAATATCAGACGGAGTCAAAACGGAATGAAATCAACTAGAGAAGTTATTTTTAGAAGGAAAGCAACCTGATGGACTTGGAGTGCATGTCAGGGGAGTCCCGGGCTGCCCACGAAGGTGGGGGCGACCTCCCCCACCCCACCCCGGGCGCCCCCCCTACCTCGTGAGCAACCCGGAGGTCCACCGACGTACCCCCTACACACATATATACCTACGTACCCTAAAACTTCAGAAACAGAAGATAGATCGGGAGTTCCGCCGCCGCAAGCCTCTGTAGCCACCAAAAACCAATCGGGACCCTGTTTCGGCACCCTACCAGAGGGGGATCCCATCACCGGTGGCCATCTTCATCATCCCGGCTCTATCCATGACGGGGAGGGAGTAGTTCACCCTCGGGGCTGAGGGTATGTACCAGTAGCTATGTGTTTGATCTCTCTCTCATGTTCTCTCTCGTGTTCCCTCTATGGCACGATCTTGATGTATCCCGAGCTTTGCTATTGTAGTTGGATCTTATGATGTTTCTCCCCCTCTACTCTCTTGTGATGAATTGAGTTTCCCCTTTTGAAGTTATCTTATCGGATTGAGTCTTTATGAGAACACTTGATGTATGTCTTGCATGGGATAACCGTGGTGACAGTGGGTTATTCTATTGATCCACTTGATGTATGTTTTGGTGATCAACTTGCGGGTTTCGTGACACTTGGGAACTTATGCATAGGGGTTGGCACACATTCTTGACTCTCCGGTAGTAGCTTTGGGGCACTCTTTGAAGTACTTTTATGTTGGTTGGATGAATCTGAGATTGTGTGATGCATATCGTATAATCATGCCCACGAATACTTGAGGTGACAATGGAGTATCTAGGTGACATTAGGGTTTTGGTTGATTTGTATCTTAAGGTGTTATTCTAGTACGAACTCTTTTATAGATCGATCCGAAAGAATAGCTTTGTGGTGGTTTCGTACCTGACCATAATCTCTACGTTTATTCTCCACTATTAGTGTCTTTAGAGCGACTCTTTGTTGCATGTTGAGGGCTTGTCATATGTTCTATCTACGTTATTATTGTTGAGAGAACTTACACTAGTGAAAGTATGAACCCTAGGCCTTGTTTCCTATCATTGCAATATCATTTACGCTCACTTTTATCGCTAGCTACCTTGCTGTTTTTATTATTTCAGATTACAAAAACCTTTATCTACTATCTATTTTGCACTTGTATATTCATCTCTTCGCCAAACTAGTGCACCTATACAATTTTCCATTGTATTGGGTGTGTTGGGGACAAAAGAGACTCTTTGTTATTTGGTTGCAGGGTTGCTTGAGAGAGACCATCTTCATCCTATGCCTCCTACGGATTGATAAACCTTAGGTCATCCACTTGAGGGAAATTTGCTACTGTCCTACAAACCTGTGCACTTGCAGGCCCAACAACGTCTACAAGAAGAAGGTTGTGTAGTAGACATCAAGCTCTTTTCTGGCACCGTCGCCGGGGAGGCTAGGTAAAGGGCACTTACTCACACCCCGTCAACTAAGCTCTTTTCTGGCGCCGTTGCCGGGGAGGCTAGGTAAGTGAAGGTATATCTTGTTTTAGCACTAGTCTAGTTTACAAAAGAAAACTACCAAAAAAATGGAGTTGAGTTTGTCTCATACGCTTCGTCTTTTTAATATATTTCGTGAGTATGATGGAAAGGATAATTGTGCTCAAGTGCTAGAAGAAGAAATCTATAGAATGTTTGGCACTAAATCTTCGAATGATGAGCATGATTGCAATGTTGTTAGTATGAATTCCTTGAATATCCATGATGCTAATGATATGCAAAGCCACAAGCTTGGGGAAGCTATGTTTGATGAATATGATATATTTTGTCCCCCAAGCTTTGATGAGCAAATTTATTATGATGAAAGCATGCCTCCTATTTATGATGATTATTGTGATGATACGTATGCTATAAAGAAGAAGTTTGCTTATGTGGAGAGTAGAAAATTTTCTATGCTTGTAGATAATGAAAAGAATGCTTTAGGTGCTGGTTATATTATTGAATTCATTCATGATGCTACTGAAAATTATTATGAGGGAGGAACATATGCTTGTAGGAATTGCAATAATGTCAAGTTTCCTCTCTATGTGCTTAAATTCTTGAAGCTATGCTTGTTGTGCCATCCTATGCTAGTTGATTATTGTTCCCATAATTTGTTTGCTTACAAAATCCCTATGCATAAGAAGTGGGTTAGACTTAAATGTGCTAGTCATATGCTTCATGATGCTCCCGTTATGTTTCAATTCTTATCTTTCATGTGAGCATCATTGTCATCATCATGCCTAGCTTAAAAGGCATTAAAGAAAAGCGCTTGTTGGGAGACAACCCAATATTTATCCTTACTGTTTTTTTGTGTCCACATGATTATGCTACTGTAGTAATCATGTTTTATAGCTTTTGTTTCAATAAAGTGCCAAGTAGAACCTTTGGGAAGACTTGGGAGAAGTTTATGTGATCTTGCTGTGAAAAACAGAAACTTTAGCGCTCACGAGATTAGCTGTAATTTTTTACTGGAGAGTGCTTTTAGGTTGATTCTTTTTGCAGATGATTAATAGACAAATTTCTCAGGTCCAGCAATTTATTTCATAATTTTTGGGGTTCCATAAGTATACGTTTGATACAGATTACTACAGACTGTTATGTTATTGACAGATCTGTTTTCTATGTGTTGTTTGCTTATTTTGATGAATCTATGAGTAGTATCGGAGGGTATGAACCATAGATAAGTTGGAGTACAGTAGATATTACACCAATATGAATTTATAATGAGTTCATTACAGTACCTAAGTGGTGGTTTTATTTTCTTATACTAACGGAGCTTACGAGTTTTGTTTTGAGTTTTGTGTGGTTGAAGTTTTCAAGTTTTGGGTAAGGATTCGATGGACTATGGAATAAGGAGTGGCAAGAGCCTAAGCTTGGGGATTCCCAAGGCACCCCAAGGTAATATTCAAGGACAAACAAGCAACTAAGCTTGGGGATGCCCCGGAAGGCATCCCCTCTTTCGTCTTCGTTCATCGGTAACTTTACTTGGAGCTATATTTTTATTCACCACATGATATGTGTTTTGCTTGGAGCGTCCTTTTATTTTGTTAGTTTTTGCTTTCTGTTAGTTAGAATAGTGTTTTGCCTCTTTAATTTCAATAAAAAAGTCAAGGATAGCCTTTGCCATGCTTATTTTGCTTGTATACATGTTGCTGTTTGAAAACAGAAAGTTTACCGCTGTTACAAAAATTCCCTAGAAAAGTCAGAGCATGGTCTAACATTGAATCTTTTTGCATATTGAGATCTGATAAATTTATTACAGTGGGAAGTTCAGTTCATAATTTTTGGAGTCAGGTAAGTATTGATACTCTTGCATTCTTTACAGACTATACTGTTTTGGCAGATTGCTGTTATGGTTGCATTGTTTGCATATGTTTGCTTGTTTAATGATTCTATTTGAGGATAGGAGTATTAAATATACAGAGGCATTTAGTATGAAATGTTGAATAATAATTTTA
This sequence comes from Triticum aestivum, assembly GCF_018294505.1. NCBI lineage: Eukaryota > Viridiplantae > Streptophyta > Magnoliopsida > Poales > Poaceae > Triticum > Triticum aestivum. Next base: position 452,733,513 of record NC_057813.1, read on the forward strand.
GTGATTTGTTGCAGTAGAAGATGATAAGGTTTTGCATTGGTTTATACTAACCTATCTCACGAGTTCTTGTTGAGTTTATTGTGAGGCTTTCGATAAAAAGAAGAGAACCCATGATATGAGAGGAATTAAGGAGACACAAAATTTCAAGCTTGGGGATGCCCAAGGCACCCCAGGATAATATTTCAAGAAGTCTCAAGCATCTAAGCTTGGGGATGCCCCGGTAGGCATCCCACCTTTCTTCTTCAACAACTATCGGTTAGTATCGGTTGAGCCTAAGTTTTTGCTTCTTCACATGAGTTGTGCTATCCTTGCAATGTAGTTTTCTTTAGCTTTGCTTGCTGTTTGAATAAAGCATTAAGATCTGAATTCTTTAATGATAGAGAGCCTTACACAAATTTGAATTTGCTAGAATACTCTATGTGCTTCACTTATATCTTTTGAGCGTGATAATTTTTGCTCTAGTGCTTCACTTATATCTTTCAGAGCACGGTGGTGGATTTGTTTTAAAGAAACTATTGATCTCTCATGCTTCACTTAGATTATTTTGAGAGTCGTTAATAGCATGGTAGTTTGCTTAATGTTAATATACTTGGTATTCAAGATAAGTTAAACTTTCTTTTGAGTGCAATGGATACTAAGAAAAGTTTGATGCTTGATAATTGTTTTGAGATATGGAGGTGATAATATCAAAGTCGTGCTAGTTGGGTGATTATGAATTTGAGAAATACATGTGTTGAAGTTTGCAAGTCCCGTAGCATGCACGTATGGTTAAAGTTGTGTAACAAATTTGAAACCTGAAGTGTACCTGGCTTGTGCATCCTTATGAGTGGCGGTCGGGGACGAGCGATGGTCTTTTCCTACCAATCTATCCCCCTAGGAGCATGCGCGCAGTACTTGATTTTTGATGACTTCTAAATTTTTGCAATAAGTATATGAGTTCGTTTGACTAATGTTGAGTCCATGGATTATATGCACTCTCACCTTTCCGCCATTGCTAGCCTCTTCGGTACCGTGCATTGCCCTTTCTCACCTTGAGAGTTGGTGCAAACTTCGCCGGTGCATCCAAACCCCCGTGATATGATACACTCTATCACACATAAACCTCCTTATATCTTTCTCAAAACAGCCACCATACCTACCTATTATGGCATTTCCATAGCCATTCCGAGATATATTGCCATGCAACTTCCACCATCATCATCATGACATGCATTACTTTTGTCATATTGCCATTGCATGATCTTGTAGTTGACATCGTATTTGTGGCAAAGCCACCATGCATTATTTTTCATACATGTCACTCTTGATTCATTGCACCATCCCGGTACACCGCCGGAGGCATTCATATAGAGTCATATCTTGTTCTAAGTTTCGAGTTGTAATCCTTATGTTGTAATCAATAGAAGTGTGATGATCATCATTATTAGAGCATTGCCCAAATAAGAAAAAAGGAGAAAGGCCAAAATATATAAAAAAAGAAAGGCCCAAAAAAAAGAGAAAAGAAAAGGGCAATGCTACTATCTCTTTTTTTCCACACTTGTGCTTCAAAGTAGCACCTTTTTCTTCATGTAGTAAGTCTCATATATTGTGCTTCAAAGTAGCACCATGCTTTTCATGTAGAGAGTCTCATGTGTTATCACTTTCATATACTAGTGGGAATTTTCATTATAGAACTTGGCTTGTATATTCCTACGATGGGCTTCCTCAAATGCCCTAGGTCTTCATGAGCAAGCAAGTTGGATGCACACCCACTAGTTTTCTTTTGTTGAGCATTCATAGCTCTAGTGCATCCGTTGCATGGCAATCCCTACTCCTCATGTTGACATCAATTGATGGGCATCTCCATAGCCCGTTGATTTTCCTTGTCAATATGAGACTTTATCCTTTTTTGTCTTCTCCACACAATCCCCATCATCATATTCTATTCCACCCATAGTGCTATATCCTTGGCTCACGCTCATGTATTGTGTGAAGGTTGAAAAAGATTGAGATTATTTAAGTATGAAACAATTGCTTGGCTTGTCATCGGGGGTATAGAAGTTGGGAACATCTTTGTGTGACGAAAATGAAGCATAGCCTAACTATATGATTTTGTAGGGATGAACTTTCTTTTGCCATGTTATTTTGAGAAGACATGATTGCTTTGATTAGTATGCTTGAAGTATTATTATTTTTGTGTCAATATGAACTTTTGTCTTGAATCTTTCGGATCTGAATATTCATACTACAATTAAGAAGATTTACATTGAAATTATGCCAAAGTATCACTCCGCATCAAAAATTCTTTTTTATCATTTACCTACTCGAGGACGAGCAGGAATTAAGCTTGGGGATGCTTGATACATCTCCAACATATCTATAATTTTTGATTGCTCCATGCTACTTTATCTACTGTTTTAGGCAATATTGGGCTTTATTATCCACTTTTATATTATTTTTGGGACTAACCTATTAACCGGAGGCCCAGCCCAGATTTGTTGTTTTATGCCTATTTCAGTGTTTCGAGGAAAAGGGATATCAGACGGAGTCAAAACGGAACAAAATCAACTGGAGAAGTTATTTTTGGAAGGAAATCAACCTGATGGACTTGGAGTGCACGTCAGGGGAGTCCCGGGCTGCCCACGAGGGTGGGGGGCGCCCCCCCTGGGCGCCGCCCCTACCTCGTGAGCAACCCGGAGGTCCACCGATGTACCCCCTGCACCCATATATACCTACGTACCCTAAAACTTCCAGAACAGAAGATAGATCGGGAGTTCCGCCACCGCAAGCCTCTGTAGCCACCAAAAATCAATCGGGACCCTGTTCTGGCACCCTGCCGGAGGGGGATCCCATCACCGGTGGCCATCTTTATCATCCCTGCGCTATCCATGACGAGGAGGGAGTAGTTCACCCTCGGGGCCGAGGGTATGTACCAGTAGCTATGTGTTTGATCTCTCTCTCGTGTTCTCTCTCGTGTTCCCTCTATGGCACGATCTTGATGTATCCCAAGATTTGCTATTGTAGTTGGACCATATGATGTTTCTTCCCCTCTACTCTCTTGTGATGAATTGAGTTTCCCCTTTTGAAGTTATCTTATCGGATTGAGTCTTTATGAGAACACTTGATGTATGTCTTGCGTGGGATAACTATGGTGACAATGGGTTATTCTATTGATCCACTTGATGTATGTTTTGGTGATCAACTTGCGGGTTTCGTGACACTTGGGAACCTATGCATAGGGGTTGGCACACGTTCTTGACTCTCCGGTAGTAGCTTTGGGGCACTCTTTGAAGTACTTTTATGTTGGTTGGATGAATCTGAGATTGTGTGATGCATATCGTATAATCATGCCCACGGATACTTGAGGTGACAATGGAGTATCTAGGTGACATTAGGGTTTTGGTTGATTTGTATCTTAAGGTGTTATTCTAGTACGAACTCTTTTATAGATTGATCCGAAAGAATAGCTTTGTGGTGGTTTCGTACCTGACCATAATCTCTACGTTTATTCTCTGCTATTAGTGTCTTTAGAGCGACTCTTTGTTGCACGTTGAGGGCTTGTCATATGTTCTATCTATGTTATTATTGTTGAGAGAACTTACACTAGTGAAAGTATGAACCCTAGGCCTTGTTTCCTATCATTGCAATACCATTTACGCTCACTTTTATCGCTTGCTACTTTGCTGTTTTTATTATTTCAGATTACAAAAACCTTTATCTACTATCTATTTTGCACTTGTATCTTCATCTCTTCGCCGAACTAGTGCACCTATACAATTTTCCATTGTATTGGGTGTGTTGGGGACACAAGAGACTCTTTGTTATTTGGTTGCAGGGTTGCTTGAGAGAGACCATCTTCATCCTATGCCTCTTACGGATTGATAAACCTTAGGTCATCCACTTGAGGGAAATTTGCTACTGTCCTACAAACCTGTGCACTTGCAGGCCCAACAACATCTACAAGAAGAAGGTTGTGTAGTAGACATCAGTGATAAGGAGATGCGATTCTATGATTAACATCATACTTAGCAAGCATCTTACGGAAAGCACCATGAATAAAATGTGAACCACCATCAGTCATAAGATATCTAGGGACTCCAAACCTCGGAAAAATAACTTCTTTAAGCATTTTAATAGAAGTGTTATGATCAGCACTACTAGTTGGAATAGCTTCTACCCACTTAGTAACGTAATCAACAGCAACTAAAATATGTGTATAACCATTAGAGGCAGGAAAAGGTCCCATATAATCATAGCCCCAAACATCAAACGGTTCAATAACAAGAGAATAATTCATAGGCATTACTTGACGTCTACTAATATTACCAATTCTTTGACATTCATCACAAGATAATACAAACTTACGAGCATCTTTGAAGAGAGTAGGCCAATAAAAACCGGATTGCAATACCTTATGCGCAGTTCTATCTCCAGCGTGGTGTCCTCCATATGATTCAGAGTGACACTTGCATAGGATCTGTTCCTGTTCATGCTTAGGTACACAACGTCTAATAACACCATCTACTCCTTATTTATAAAGGTGTGGGTCATCCCAGAAGTAATGTCTTAAATTACAAAAGAACTTTTTCTTTTGCTGGTATGTGAAACTAGGTGGTATAAATTTAGCACCAATGTAATTAGCATAATCAACATACCAAGGAGCGGTATGAGAAGCATTAATGACCGCTAATTGTTTATCAAGAAAGCTATCATCAATAGGTAGTGGGTCATCAAGAACATTCTCTAACCTAGACAACTTGTCTGCAACGGGGTTCTCAGCTCCCTTTCTATCAATAATATGCAAATCAAATTATTGGAGCAAGAGAACCCATCTAATAAGTCTAGGCTTAGCATCTTTCTTTTCCATAAGATATTTAATAGCAGCATGATAAGTGTGAATAGTAACTTTGGAATCAACAATATAAGGTCTAAACTTATCACAAGCAAACACAACTGCTAAGAATTCTTTTTCAGTAGTAGCATAATTTCTCTAGGCAGTATCAAGAGTCTTACTAGCATACTGGATAACATTCAATTTCTTATCAACTCTTTGCCCTAGAACAGCACCTACAGCATAATCACTAGCCTCACACATAATTTCAAAGGGTAAATTCCAATCAGGTGGCTGAACAATAGGTGCAGTGATCAAAGCTTTCCTAAGTATTTCAAATGCTTCTACACAATCATCATCAAAGACAAAAGGGATATCTTTTTGCAATAAATTAGTCAGAGGCCTAGAGATTTTAGAAAAGTCCTTAATGAACCTCCTATAAAACCGGCGTGACCAAGGAAACTTCTTATACCTTTTATGTCCTTGGGACATGGCATCTTTTCAATGGCATCAACTTTAGCTTTATCAACTTCAATACCTCTCTCAGAAATCTTATGTCCCAAGACAATGCCTTCATTAACCATAAAGTGGCACTTTTCCCAATTCAAGACGAGACTAGTGTCTTCGCATCTCTGCAAAACTCGATCAAGGTTGCTCAAGCAATCATCAAAAGAGGATCCATAAATGGAGAAATCATCCATGAATACCTCACAAATCTTTTCACAAAAGTCAGAGAATATAGCCATCATGCATCTTTGAAAGGTAGCAGGTGCATTACATAAACCAAAAGGCATACGTCTATAAGCAAAAGTACCGAAAGGGCAAGTAAAAGTAGTTTTTGATTGATCCTTCGCTGACACAGGTATTTGAGAGAAACCAAAATAACCATCTAGAAAGCAGAAATGTGTGTGTTTGGATAGTCTTTCTAGCATTTGATCAATAAAAGGTAAAGGGTAATGATCTTTCTTAGTAGCTTTATTTAATTTACGGAAATCAATTACCATCCTATAACCTGTAATAATTCTTTGCGTGATCAATTCATCTTTATCATTAGGAACGACAATAATACCTCCCTTTTTGGGAACACAATGGACAGGGCTTACCCAATCACTACCAGCAATGGGATAAATTATACCTGCCTCAAGGAGCTTTAGTATCTCCTTTCTTACCACTTCTTTCATCTTAGGATTCAATCGTCATTGAGGATCTCTAACTGGTTTGGCAGCGTCCTCCAAATTAATTTTGTGTTGGCATAACGTGGGACTAATGCCCATGAGATCATCCAGAGTATATACAATAGCAGCACGATGCTTCTTCAAAGTTTTCAATAATATTTCTTCTTCTTGCTCTGAAAGGTTAGCACTAATAATAACAGGATATGTTTTCTTTTCATCAAGATAAGCATACTTAAGATTATCAGGTAATGGTTTGAGTTCAAACACGGGATCACCCTTGGGTGGAGGGAGATCCCCTAGAATTTCAACGGGTAGGTTGTGTTTCAGAATAGGTTCCTGTTGAAGGAACACTTCATCTATTTCCCTTCTTTCCCTCATAAACATATCATTTTCATGGTCTAGCAAATATTGTTCTAACGGATCAGTAGGAGGCACGGCAATAGAAGCAAGACCAATAATCTCATCCTTACTATGTGATTCTCTATCATGAGGTTGTCTACGAAACTTAGCAAAACTAAACTCATGAGACACATCCTCTAAGCCAATTGTAACATTATCCTTTTCACAATCAATCCTAGCATTAACAGTATTCAAGAAGGGTCTACCAAAAATAATGGGACAAAAGTCATCTTGTGGGGAACAAAGAACAAGAAAATCAGCAGGATATTTAACCTTCCCACACAAGACTTCGACATCTCTAACAATCCCAACTGGTTTGATGGTGTCCCTATTAGCAAGCTTAATGGTAACATCAATATCTTCTATTTCAGCGGGTGCAATATCATGCATAATTTCTTTATATAAATCATAGGGTATTGCAGTAGCACTAGCACCCATATCACATAAGCCATGATAACAATGATCTCCAATTTTAACAGAAATAACAGGCATGCCTACAACAGGTCTATGTATCTTAGCATCTGGTCTAACAATATTAGTAGTCTCACCACAGAAATAAATAACATGCCCATCTAAATCATCATCCAAGAGCGCTTAGGGGTTGTCAATCCCTTCACGGTCACTTACGAGAGTGAGATCTGATAGAGATAATATTTTTGGTATTTTTGATAGATAGATGCAAAGTAAAAAGTAAAGGCAAAGTAAAAACAAAGCAAGTAAATAAAGTGATATAGATTGATATGATGAGAATAGACCCGGGGCCATAGGTTTCACTAGTGGCTTCTCTCGAGAGCATAAGTATTCTACGGTGGGTGAACAAATTACTGTTGAGCAATTGACAGAATTGAGCATAGTTATGAGTATATCTAGGCGATGATCATGTATATAGGCATCACATCCAAAACAAGTAGATCGAAATGATTCTGCATCTACTACTATTACTCCACTCATCGACCGCTATCCAGCATGCATCTAGAGTATTAAGTAAAAACGAAGTAACACCGTAAGCAAGATGACATGATGTAGATGGATAAATTCATGCAATATGATAAAAAACCCATCTTGTTATCCTCGATGGCAACAATACAATACGTGCCTTGCAACTCTTTCAGTCACTAAGTAAGGACACCACAAGATTGAACCCAAAGCTAAGCATTTCTCCCATTGCAAGAACTACCAATCTAGTTAGCCAAACCAAAAAGATAATTCGAAGAGACTTGCAAAGATAACTCAATCATACATAAAAGAATTCAAAGAAGAATCAAATATTTTCCATAGATAATACTGGATCATAAACCCACAATTCATCGTTCTGAACAAACACACCGCAAAAAGAAGATTACATCGAATAGATCTCCACGAGAGAGGGGGACAACATTGTATTGAGATCCAAAAAGAGAGAAGAAGCCATCTAGCTACTAGCTATGGACCCGAAGGTCTGAAGTAAACTACTCACACTTCATCGGAGGGGCTATGGTGATGATGTAGAAGCCCTCCGTGGTGGATGCCCCCTCCGGCGGAGCTCCGGAACAGGCCCCAAGATGGGATCTCGTGGATACAGAAAGTTGCGGCGGTGGAATTAGGTTTTTGGCTCCTGTTCTGATCGTTCGGGGATACGTAGGTATATATAGGAGGAAGGAGTACGTCGGTGGAGCTCCGAGGGGCCCACGAGGTAGGGCGCGCGCCCAGGGGGGCGCGCCCTCCACCCTCTTGACCTCCTCGGACACTTCTTGGAGTAGGGTCCAAGTCTCCTGGATCACGTTCAGTTGGAAAATCACGATCCCGAAGGTTTCATTCCGTTTGGACTCCGTTTGATATCAGTTTCTTTGAAATACTGAAAAAGGCAAAAAAACAGCAATTCTGGGTTGGGCCTCCGGTTAATAGGTTAGTCCTAAAAGTAATATAAAAGTGGAAAATAAAGCCCAATATAGTCCAAAACAGTAGATAAAGTAGCATGGAGCAATCAAAATATATAGATACATTGGAGACGTATCAGGGGGGAATCCCAAGACACAAAACTTGATCATTGATCTTTAGCCGTGTGCGGTGCCCCCCTCCACCATAATCCACCTCGGTCATATCGTAGCGGTGCTTAGGCGAAGGCCTGCGTTGGTAGCTTCATCAACACCGTCATGATGCCGTCGTGCTGACGAAACTCTCCCTCGAAGCTCTACACCTCTACTTGATCGTGAGTTCATGGGACGTCACCAAGCTGAACGTGTGCAGATCGCGGAGGTGCCGTATGTTCGGTACTTGGATCGGTCGATCGTAAAGACGTACGACTACATCAGCCGCGTTGTCATATCGCTTCCGCTTACGGTCTACGAGGGTATGTGGACGACACTCTCCCCTCTCATTACTATGCATTACCATGATCTTGCGTGTGCGTAGGATTTTTTTTGAAATTACTATGTTCCCCAACACCCAAGCGTCTAGGGGGTAGATGTCGGGTACCCTTGCGTTTAGCCCTGGAGTCTGAGAAGTACTCTTGCCTTTCGGGCAAAACCGACTTTGAGTAGGCTTTTACTCCAAGTTTCGACCCCAGGGCTCAACACATAAATAGAGGGGTAGGGCTAGCACCCAAGATAAAATCAAGATTCACCAAGCCGTGTACCAGCAACCCCGTCCCCTCTAGTTTATCCATCGTCATAGCTTTCATAGTGTGATGACCCACAAGTATAGGGGATCTATCGTAGTCCTTACGATAAGTAAGAGTGTCGAACCCAACAAGGAGCAGAAGGAAATGAAAAGCGTTTTTTAGTAAGGTATTCTCTGCCAGCACTGAAATTATCGGTAACTGAAAGTTTTTTGATAAGGTAATTAGTAACGGGTAACAAGTAACAATAGTAAACAAGGTGCAACAAGGTGGCCCAATCCTTTTTGTAGCGAAGGACAAGCCTAGACAAACTCTTATATACAGCAAAGCTCTCTCGAGGGCGCATGGGAATTACGGTCAAGCTAGTTTTCATCATGCTCATATGATTCGCGTTCGTTACTTTGATAATTTGATATGTGGGTGGACCGGTGCTTGGGTACTGCCCTTCCTTGGACAAGCATCCCACTTATGATTAACCCCTCTCGCAAGCATCCACAACTACGAAAGAAGAATTAAGGTAAACCTAACCATAGCATGAAACATGTGGATCCGAATCAGCCCCTTACGAAGCAACGGATAAACTAGGGTTTAAGCTTCTGTCACTCTAGCAACCCATCATCTACTTATTACTTCCCAATGCCTTCCCCTAGGCCCAAACAATGGTGAAGTGTCATGTAGTCGACGTTCACATAACACCACTAGAGGAAAAACAACATACATCTCATCAAAATATCGAACGAATTCCAAATTCACATGACTACTTATAACAAGACTTCTCACATGTCCTCAGGAACAAACGTAACTACTCACAAATCATATTCATGTTCATAATCAGAGGGGTATTGAATAGCATTAAGGATCTGAACATATGATCTTCCACCGAATAAACCAACTAGCATCAACTACAAGGAGTAATCAACACTACTAGCAACCCATAGGTACCAATCTGAGGTTTTGAGACAAAGATCGGATACAAGAGATGAACTAGGGTTTGAGAGGAGATGGTGCTGGTGAAGATGTTGATGGAAATTGACCCCCTCTCAATGAGAGGATCGATGGTGATGACGATGGCGACGATTCCCCCTCCCGGAGGGATGTTTCCTCGGTAGAACAGCTCCGCCGGAGCCCTAGATTGGTTCTGCCCAGGTTCCGCCTCGAGACGGCGGCGGTTCATCCGAAAAGCTTCCTTATGTTTTTTTCCCGGGAAAAAGACACCATATGGCAGAAGATGGGCATCGGGGGCCTGCCAGGTGGCCCACGAGGCAGGGGGGCGCACCCAGGGTGGTAGGGCGCGCCCTCCACCCTTGTGGTTGGTGGGTGGCCCCCTCTGGTGCTTTCTTCGCCCAATATTTTTAATATATTCCAAAACTGACTTTTGTGGAGTTTCAGGACTTTTGGAGTTATGCAGAATAGGTCTCTAATATTTGCTCCTTTTCTAGCCCAGAATTCTAGCTGCCAACATTCTCCCTCTTCATGTAAACCTTGTAAAATAAGAGAGAAAAGGCATAAGTATTGTAACATAATGTGTAGTAACATCCTATAATGCAATAAATATTGATATAAAAGCATGATTCAAAATGGGCGAATCAACTCCCCCAAGCTTAGACCTCGCTTGTCCTCAAGCGAAAGCCGATAACGAAAAATATGTCCACATGTTTAGAGGTAGAGGTGTCGATAAAATAAAATACGGACATGAGGGCATCATGATCATTCTTAGAACAACAACATATATATTGTCATATGATTTGTTATGCTAAAGTAACAATTTATTCACAATGTAAAGTACGAATCAGAAACTTCACTGAAAACTAACAAACTATGATCTCGGTCATTGAGGCAATTGCAATTTATCATAACATTGGAAAGAGTCAATATAAGAGCTTATCAGCAAGTCCACATACTCAACTATCATTTAATCTTTCACAATTGCTAACACTCAGGCAATACTTATGGGTATGAAGTTTCAATTGGACACAGAGAAAGATAGGGACTTATAGTTTTGCCTCCCAACCTCTTACCTCAAGGGTAATGTCAATAATAATAATTTATGAAAACGTACATCCAAGTGGATATATATATCAGGATCTTTCCAACACACAGGGCTTGCCAAAGGATAAAGTGTAAAAAGAAAGGTGAAGATCATCAAGACTCTTGTATAAGGGTAGAAGGTAAGTATTAAAAGATAGGCCCTTCGCACAGGGAAGCAGAGGTTGTCATGTGCTTTTATGGTTGGATGCACAAAATCTTAATTCAAAAGAACGTCACTTTATATTGCCACTTGTGATAAGGACCTTTATTATGCAGTCCGTTGCTTTTATTTCTTCCATATCACAAGCTCGTATAAAGCTTAATTTCTTCACACTGATAGATCATACATATTTAGAGAGCAATTTTTATTGCTTGCACCGATGACAACTTACTTGAAGGATCTTACTCAATCCATAGGTAGGTATGGTGGACTCTCATGGCAAAACTGGCTTTAGGGATGTTTGGAAACACAAGTAGTATCTCTACTTGGTGCAAAGAATTTGGCTAGCATGAGGGGGAAAGGCAAGCTCAACATGTTGGTTGATCCATGACAATATAACTTATTTGGATATAAGGAAACATAACCCATTACGTTGTCTTCCTTGTCCAACATCAACTTTTTAGCATGTCATATTTTAATGAGTGCTCACAATCATAAAAGATGTCCAAGATAGTATATTTATATGTGAAAACCTCTCTTTCTTTATTACTTCCTACTAACTGCAACGATGACCAAAACTATGTTTGTTAACTCTCAACAACTTTTATTCATCATACTCTTTATATGTGAAGTCATTACTATCCATAAGATCAATATGATCTTTTTATTTCTTCTTATTCTTTATTTTTCTTTTATTCCCTCAAGATCATAGGAAGATAGCAAAAGCCCTCAATTCAAAACTAATTTTTATTATATATAGCTCACGGACTCGATTACATAGATAGGGATCGAAACAAAACTCAAAACTATATCAAACTAAAACTTTATTATACTAGATCAAGATATAACCAAAAGGATCGAACTAAGTAAAACGGTAAAGATAGAAGTGTGATGGTGATATGATACCGGGGCACCTCCCCCAAGCTTGGCAGTTGCCAAGGGGAGTGCCCATACCCATGTGTTTATGTCTCTTTCTTCGGGGGTGGTGATGATGGAGTTGTTGATGACGGGTGTCATACATCGAGCATAGGAGATGCTCCAACTTGCGGATAATGCCCTTGAGTGCGGTGATATGCTCTTGCAACAATATATTTTCACGTGTGAGATACTTGTTTTGTATGCGAACTAGTTCAATCATCTTGAAAGCTTCAATTTCAGTAGAGGTGAGATGATTGTTGTAAGGTTGAAAGAAGCCTTCTTCTTCTACTGTCGGGACTTGCTCTTCTACAGCTTCCTTGATCTTGTCACCTTCCTTGACTTCCCCGATTTATTCTCAATTTGTCTCTATCCTCATTAGCTAAGCATTGTCGCCCACGTTGTTGGAGGAGGGGGACGACATGATGCCTAGCCTTGAGAAACTCTGGCAGAAAACAACTCAAAACAAAAATAGAGGATTTTGTCGTGGTACGGTGGTCAAAACCTTCGGGATATTATATAATGATTTTTTACCTACCAATGAAGTATCGTGCAAGAAAACGGAGTCCAGAGGGCACACGAGGTGTCCATGAGGCAGGGGGCGCCCCCACGGGGGTAGGGCGTGCCCTCCACCCTCGTGGATGCCTCGTGTCTCCTTCGGACTACTTCTTATTTTCCTAATTTTTTAAATATTCCAAAATGGAGAAAAGTTGCTATTAGAACTTTTTTGGAGTCGGTTTACTTACCGTACCACATACCTATTCCTTTTCGGAGTCTGAAACATTCTGGAAAGTGTCCCTTATGTACTCCTCTGGGGTTACGGTGTCAATAACATTGGTTTCACCATTTATGGGATTACCTGAGATATAATGTTTGATTCTTTGACCGTTCACCACCTTCGGATTTGGGCCTTCGGCGTTGTTAATTTTTATGGCACCGGAACAATAGACCTCCTCGATAATGTAAGGACCTTCCCATTTAGAGAGAAGTTTTCCTGTAAAAAGTCTTAAATGAGAGTTGTATAGCAAAACATAATCACCTACATTAAACTCACGCTTTTGTATCCTCTTGTCATGCCATCTTTTAACTTTTTCTTTAAACAATTTGACATTCTCATAGGCCTGGGTTCTCCATTCATCAAGTGGGCTAATGTCAAATAGCCTATTCTCATCGACAAGTTTGAAATCATAACTGAGCTCTTTAATAGCCCAATATGCCTTATGTTCTAGTTCGAGAGGTAAGTGACATGCTTTTCCATAAACCATTTTATACGAAGACATACCCATAGGATTTTTATATGCAGTTCTATTGGCCCATAATGCATCATCAAGTTTCTTGGACCAATTCTTTCTAGATCTATTAACAGTCTTTTGCAAGATCAATTTAATCTCTCTATTACTCAATTCTACATGACCACTAGACTGCGGGTGGTATGGAGATGCAATTCTATGATTAGCATCATACTTAGCAAGCATTTTACGAAAAGCGCCATGAATAAAATGTGAACCACCATCAGTCATTAAGTATCTAGGGACTCCAAACCTCGGAAAAATAACTTCTTTAAGCATCTTAATAGAAGTGTTATGATCAGCACTACTTGTTGGAATATCTTCTACCCACTTAGTAACGTAATCAACAACAACTAAAATATGTGTATACCCATTAGAGGAAGGAAAATGTCCCATATAATCAAAGCCCCAAACATCAAATGGTTTAATAACGAGTGAATATTTCATTGGTATTTCTTGACGTCTACTAATATTATCAATTCTTTCACATTCATCGCAAGACAAGACAAACTTACGGGCATCTCTGAAATGAGTAGGCCAATAAAAACTGGATTGCAATACCTTATGTGCAGTTCTATCTCCAGCGTGTGTCCTCCATAAGCCTCGGAGTGACACTTTCGTAGAATCTATTCCTGTTCATGCTCAGGTACACAACGTCTAATGACACCATCTACTCCTTCTTTATAAAGGTGTGGGTCATCCCAAAAGTAATGTCTTAAATCATATAAAAACTTTTTCTTTTGCTAGTATGTGAAACTAGGTGGTATAAATTTAGGAACAATATAATTAGCATAATCAGCATACCATGGAGCAGTACGAGAAGCATTTATGATAGCTAATTGTTCATCAGGAAAGCTATCATCAATAGGCAGTAGGTCATCAAGAACATTTTCTAACCTAGACAAGTTGTCTGCAACGAGGTTCTCAACTCCCTTTCTATCAATAATATGCATATCAAATTCTTGTAGCAAGAGAACACATCTAATAAGTCTAGGCTTAGCATCTTTCTTTTCCATAAGATATTTAATAGCAGCATGATCAGTGTGAACAGTTACTTTAGGATCAACAATATAAGGTCTAAACTTATCACAAGCGAACACAACTGCTAAAAATTCTTTTTCAGTAGTACCATAATTTCTCTGGGCACTGTCCAGAGTTTTACTAGCATATTGGATAACATTTAATTTCTTATCAATTATTTGTCCTAGAACAACACCTATAGCATAATCACTAGCATCACACATAACTTCAAAGGGTAAATTCCAATCACGGGGCTGAATAATGGGTGCAGAAATCAAGGCTTTCTTAATTATCAAATGCTTCTAACAGTCATCATCAAAGACAAAAGGAACATCTTTTTGTAATAGATTAGTTAGAGGCCTAGAAATTTTAGAGAAGTCTTTAATGAACCTCCTATAAAAACCGGCATGACCAAGGAAACTTCTTATACCTTTGATGTCCTTAGGACACAACATCTTTTCAATAGCATCTACTTTAGCTTTATCAACTTCAATACCTCTTTCAGAAATTTTATGCCCCAAGACAATACCTTCATTAACCATAAAGTGGCACTTCTCCCAATTCAAGACAAGATTAGTTTCTTCACATCTCTGCAAGACTCGGTCCAGATTGCTTAAGCAATCATCAAAAGAAGTTCCATACACGGAGAAATCATCCATGAAAACCTCAACAGTCTTTTCACAAAATTCAGAGAATATAGCAGTCATACATCTTTGAAAGGTAGAAGGTGCATTGCATAAACCAAAAGGCATATGTCTATAAGCAAAGGTACCGAAAGGGAAAGTAAAAGTGGTATTTTCCTGGTCCTATTTTGACATAGGTATTTGAGAGAAACCAGAATAACCATCTAGAAAGCAAAAATGTGTATGTTTGGATAGTCTTTCTAGCATTTGATCAATAAAAGGTAGAGGGTAATGATCTTTTCTAGTAGCTTTATTTAATTTGCAGAAATCAATTACCATTCTATAACCTATAACAATTCTTTGTGGGATCAATTCATCTTTATCATTAGGAACAACAGTAATACCTCCCTTCTTAGGGACACAATGGACATGATTTACCCACTGACTATCAGCAACAGGATAAATTATACCTGCCTCCAGAAGCTTTAGTATTTAATTTCTTACCACTTCTTTCATCTTAGGATTTAACCGTCGTTGATGATCAACAACTGGTTTAGCACCTTTCTCCAGTTTTATTTTGTGCCGGCATAGAGTGAGACTAATGCCCTTAAGATCATCAAGAGTATATCCAATAGCAGCACGGTGCTTCTTCAGAGTTTTCAATAAGTTTTGTTCTTCATGCTCTGAAAGGTTTGCACTAATAATAACAGGATATATCTTCTTTTCATCAAGATAAGCATATTTCAAAGTATCGGTAATTGTTTAAGCTCAAACATGGGATCTGTAACGCCCGGATAATTAAGCTATAGTAATCCCTTGATAATGATGCCATGTCATCATTTTCACTATTGCTAAATCCCCCTTTGATTCAAACCAGTTCAAAATTCACTTTTAAAATAAAGTCAAATTATTATTTCTTCATATGTCAAACCTAAAATGTTCAAAGTGTTGCAAATATTCCATAACTAATTATGGCGCTGGCCCAACATTTTTGTAAAAGTATTTAACTGCTCTTTTGTGAATATAACAGTGGCAAAACAATTAATTAAATGCCCTTTTAATCAATAGAAATATGAAAACTAAATTATTTAGCTACTACACTTTTCGTGGCAGTGGGCTAGATGATAATTCTAATTTAGGAGTTTACTTTGTATTTTATTAAACTAAAATAAATGTGGATTTAAAAAATAGAAAAAGATAAAAGAAAAGGCAAATGTAAGCAAAGAAA
>NC_057813.1:452750089-452776866 GCF_018294505.1 Triticum aestivum
GAACCCTAGCTACCCAAAGTCACTCCCCCCCTCTTTTTCTCAATCTGGATCGGGGAATCCCCCTCGCGCCCGACGCCGTGGCCCGTCGCCCTCGCCGTGGTCGCCTCGTCCTTCTTCTTCGTCGTCGTCCACTGCTTCATCTGCGTCACTGGATCGAAGCCCAGGAGCGTCAATGCCGTCTCCCATGCCGTCTTCTTCCCCGGATCCCCGCCATCGGTCGCCGTCGATTCATTCGCCTCCAGCAACCCCGGCCTCCCCGAGATGCTCTCCCTCTCCGCTGAGAGCTCCCCACTACTTCCCCTCTTCCTCCTACCCTGCTACCGTGCCGTAGCTAGCTAGGCCGAGGCCGCACACCGCCATGTCGCTGTTGCCGTTGCTCGGCGTCGATGCCGTCGTTCAAGACCTTCTCCCCCGCTCCAACCCATCAACAGGGCGATGTGCCGCACTGTGCTCGACTAGTTGGAGTCCTCCGCCACTGATTTGGTCGCTGGGGCGGCGATCTCAACCGGCGCTGCCGCGCTTTGTCGGCGACGTCCGCGAGCCCTGACTCGCTCCCCACACCCCGCGCCGCGCGCGTACGCCCGCACCCGCCAGCCGCCTGTTGTCGTGGCTGCTGCCGCTTCCGGTCGTCTCCGGCCGTCGCTGGCTGCTGCCTCGCCGCTGCAGTCCACCCCCACCTGGCTGCGCTGCCGCCTAGCGTGGCCCTGCCTCGCCTCGCGCTCGACCGCGCCACGCCGCTGCCCGCTGCTGCTTTGCTGAATGCTACTGTAGTAGTAGCTAGCTTTGCTACTACTACACTGAGGGTGCGTTTGGTTGCAAGGGCGGTCATGAATGGGTTGGGATCGTTCAGAAAATAGACATGTTTGGTTATAAAGCACATGAATGGTTCGAGCCAAAAAAAAGAATATGCCATGAAGATGCTGAACCGTTCCACCCAACCAAATCGGTCGAATCAAATGGCCACCCTTTGCATGCATGACTATGTGAGCATGACTGGTGGTCCCGTCTTAAATAATTAGCTCACCACTTATATTCAGCCAAACACATGAATTGAATGGTTCAATCCCAAAAAAATTGAACGGTCACAACCCATTCGTACGACACCTTCAACCAAACGCATCCTGACTACCCCTTTGTACTGCAGCAAAACAACAGCAAAACGAACTTTAATGTGGATAAAAATTATATGGACAGATTGTACACTTGACAAACTTCATATTACTTCACTGGACCAAATTCATTTGATGCATGGTTTAAATCCTATGAAAATGGCAAAATGCTATCTTCTATTAACAGAAAGCAGAATTAACCCCTAGCAATGTGTGTTGCGTGCTGTGCGCCACTCTGTGTTGTGTGTGCGCGCAGCGTGTGAGTTGAGTGTGTGGCCGCCCCTGTTAGTGCTAGTTTAGGTTAGTAGTAGTTAATTAATAGCCTATGTACAGATGGCATGTGGCCCCACTAGTTTTACTTAGTTTAGGCTAATTAAATTGCACCTATTACACTTGCATGTGGGCCACACCCTCCTCATTTGACCAGTCAAATTGACTTGGTCAACTCGAATTATTATTAGTTCCACGGAAATTTTAGAAAATCTTCTAAACTTTAAAAAATCATAGCAATTAAACCGTAGCTCGAATCGAAAAACTTTCTACATGAAAGTTGCTCAGAACGACAAGACAAATCCGAGTACGCGGTCTGTTCGCCCGCCACACATCCTTAGCATAACAAACGTTGAACTTTTCCCCTCCGGTTCATCTGTCTGACAGACGTCCGGAACCGGGAATACTTTCCCGGATGTTTCCCCCTTTGCCAGTATCGCCTAGCACCGCGTTAGAACACCTCTACCACCGCTTATTGTCTTGTTATGCATATGTTTGCGTGTATTTACTGTTTCTTCCCCCTCTTCTCTCCGATAGACCCCGAGACCGCTGTTGATGCCCCTGTGATCGACTACGTCGATGACGACCCTCCTTGTCTGAGCAACCAGGCAAGCCCCCCCCCCTTTGATCATCCCGATATTGCCCATTCTATACTCTCATGCTTGATTAGATTTTGCTACTGTTATTGTTTGCTCCTATTCTGATGCATAGCCTGCTTTTGTACCTGTTATTGTTACCTATCTGCTTATCCTAAACTGCTTAGTATAGGTTGGTTAGTGATTCATCAGTGACCCCCACCTTGTCCTTGTTGCCCCTGCTTCATCATCGACGCCTCGATCGACGTGATCGACGACCAGAGCCCGACACCTCACATCACATCACACCCTTTAGTTGCTCGACTCTGCAGAGCTACTATCGAGTGCCGAGGGTGATCCCTCATAACGCACTCCTGATGATAATTATGTAGTGTAGCTATTCGGTCGTGGTCATCGAGGGTGATTTCCTCTTTCACCATTCCCGATACGGCTCTGTCATTCAACACCTCAAGAGTGAACCTCGAGGGTGGTCCCTCTTACGTTCACCTTGATGATTACATTGAGTGGAATCCACCGGGGATGATTCCTCGGGTTTTCCCCTTGATGTCTGGACACACGGTTACAATGACTTTACTTGAGACCTTGGTGGAAGTCGGGCGGGCCCGGAGAGCACCCGCAAGATGGTTACGTGGCACGGCCGGGCATTCTAGGCCCTTGTCGTAAGTCCACGAGACGGGGCGACGGGGTCACTTTCGATCGTGAGTCTCTGCTCGTCTCCGCAAGCTAATAATACACTATGGTTTGGGTATTTGTTCTGAGTTGGCCTCTGGCCTTTACGCACCAACCACCACGTGAGAATAGTTATGGGCCTCGACGTCGCATTATCAGCCGAAGCTTTGTCGGACGTCCAGTTCAGCAGTGCGGCACGACTGGGCCGGCACCATCCTGTAGTGGTGGAGCCTAGTCCGCCCTGCTCGCAACGACCCGGAGTGCAACGGGCGATGGGCCCAGACCCCGGAGTGCTTAGGAGGTAGATCGGCGGGGACCTCTCTGCTGAGCCTAGGTAGGGTTGCGACGTGTTGATCTTCCGAGGCCGGGCATTAACCCTAGAAAGGTGTGTCCGGCCAGAGTGATCGAGCGTGTTGGAAAACATGGTGCACCCCTGCAGGGAAGATTATCTATTAATAGCCGTGTCCACGGTAACGGACGTTCAGACTTATATCCTGATCTTATACAACTACAAATGGATACTTGAGATATGTGGCTCCGGGATTGCTTTCTCGCAGGGAGTCGAGGAAGGATCTCTGGGCCTTAATGTTACAACATGCTTGTTAAATATAAACTGCTATTCTTTACTCTTCTACATGCTGCAAGATGCTCGGAGCTGCGTGAAGATGCTAGTCTTCGATAGGCTAGGCTTTCCCCCTCTATTCTGGCATCCTGCAGTTCAGTCCACAGATACAACCCTTCCATTTGATACAAATGCATACTTAGTATAGATCTGATGCTTGCGAGTACTTTGGATAAGTACTCACGGTTGCTTTGCTACCCCTTTTCCCCCTTCTATCTTCTTTCTGGTTGATGCAACCAGATGGTGGATCCTTGGAGCCAGATGCCACCGCCGATGGATGCTACTACGTGGAGGCCGACGACGACTAGGAGTAGTTAGGAGGTCCCAGGCAGGAGGCCTTGCCTCTTTGACCGTGTTGCTTTTGTGCTAGCCTTCTTAAGGCATCCTTGTTTAACTTATGTCTGTACTCAGATATTGTTGCTTCCGCTGACTCTTGCGTATCGAGCTATGTATTCGAGCCCTCGAGGCCACTGGCTTGTAATATAAAGCTTGTATTATTTTAATTTGTGTCTAGAGTTGTGTTGTGATATCTTTTCGTGAGTCCTTGATCTTGATCGTACACATTTACGTGTATGATTAGTGTACGATTGAATCGAGGGCGTCACAGGATCTCCCTTGGGTGGAGGAGGATCCCCTAAGATTTCAACAGGCAAGTTGTGTTTCAAAATAGGGCCCTGATTAAAGAATACTTCATCTATTTCCCTTCTCTCATTCATAAACATATCATTTTCATGGTCTAGCAAATATTGTTCTAAAGGATCATTAGGAGGCACGAAAAAAGAAGCAAGACCAATAATTTCATTTTTACTAGGTAATTCTTTATCATGGGGTTGTCTCCAAAATTTAGCAAAATTAAAATCATGAGACATATCCCCTAAACCAATAGTGATAGTATCTTTTTCGCAATCTATCCTAGCATTAACAGTATTCAAGAAGGGTCTAGCAAATATAATGGGACAAAAGTCATTCTGTGGGGAAGCAAGAACAAGAAAATCAGCAGGATATTTAATTTCCCACACAAGACTTCAACATCTCTAACAATCCCAATTGATGAAATAGTATCTCTATTGGCAAGTTTAATAGTAACATCAATATCTTCTATTTCAGCAGGTGCAATATCATGCATAATTTATTTATATACGGTATAAGGTATTGCACTTACACTAGCACCCATATCACATAAGCCATGATAATAATGATCTCCTATTTTAACAGAAACAACAGGCACGCCGACAATAGGTCTATGTTTACCTTTAGTATCGGGTTTAGCAATTCTAGCAGCTTCATCACAGAAATAAATAACATGCCCATCAATATTATTTACCAAGAGAACTTTAACCATAGCAATACTAGATTCAACTTTAATTTGCTCAGGGGGTGTAGGTGTTCTAGCATTACTCTTACGAACTACACTTGAAGCTTTAGCATGATCCTTTATTCTAACAGGGAAATGCGGTTTCTCAATATAAGCAGTAGGAACAATAGGATCAACATTATAAGTAATAGTCTTTTCTTAAACTTTAATAGGTTCTACTACTTTCACTCCAATGGTAGGATGATATTTAAACCACTTCTCCTTAGGGAGATCAACACGAGTAGCAAATGATTCACAGAAAGAAGCTACTATCTCATAGTCAAGTCCATATTTAGTGCTAAATTCGCGAAAAGCATCAGTATCCATAAAAGATTTAACCCAATCAAACTTAGGGGTTATAACCTGACTCCTTACCTTTGTCGAGTTCCCAATCTTCAGAGTTGCGTTTAATTCTTTCCAATAAATCCCATCTGAATTCAATAGTCTTCATCATAAAAGAACCAGTACAAGAAGTATCGAGCATGGAGCAATTATTGAGAGAAAGTCGAGCATAAATTTTTTGAGTAATAATTTCTCTTTAGAGCTCACGATTGGGGCATGAATATAACATTGACTTAAGCCTACCCCAAGCTTGAGCGATACTTTATCCTTCGCGATGCCAAAAATTATATATATAATTACGATCACGATGAACCAGATGCATAGGATAAAACTTCTGATGAAATTCCAATTTCAGTCGGTTGTAGTTCCATGATCCAATATCACATAGCCTAAACCATGTCAATGCCTTTCCCTTCAAAGATAAAGGGAAGACCTTCTTCTTAATAACATCCTCGAGCATACCTGCAAGCTTAAATAAACCACAAACTTCATCCACATAGATTAGGTGCATATCGGGATGTAATGTTCAATCTCCTATATAGGGATTAGCTAGCAGTTTCTCTGTCATACCCGAAGGAATTTCAAAGTAAATATTTTCAGTAGGTTTAGTAGGTTGAGGATCAACTCTTTGTTCTTCTGATCGGGGTGAATATACCCCGAACAAGCCCCTCAAAGGATTATTTTCCATAGTAATAAGTGACAGTAAATTTTAGCACACTCGATAAATGTTTCCTTACCGAATTCCACCTACCAAAGGCGCTTCACTCCCCGGCAACGACGCCAGAAAAGTGTCTTGATGACCCACAAGTATAGGGGATCTATCGTAGTCCTTTCGATAAGTAATAGTGTCAAGCCCAACGAGGAGTAGAAGGAAATGACAAGCGGTTTTCAGTAAGGTATTCTCTGCAAGCACTCACATTATCGGTAACAAGTAGTTTTGTGATAAGGCAATTCGTAACGGGTAACAAGTAACAATAGTAAACAACGTGCAGCAAGGTGTCCTAATCCTTTTTGTAGCAAAGGACAAGCCTGGACAAACTCTTATATAAAGCAAAGCGCTCCCAGGGACACATGGGAATTACTGTCAAAGTAGTTTTCATCATGCTCATATGATTCGCGTTCGTTACTTTGATAATTTGATATGTGGGTGGACCGGTGCTTGGGTACTGCCCTTCCTTGGACAAGCATCCCACTTATGATTAACCCCTCTCGCAAGCATCCGCAACTATGAAAGAAGAAGGTAAACCTAACCATAGCATGAAAAATGTGGATCCAAATCAGCTCCTTACGAAGCAACACATAAACTAGGGTTTAAGCTTCTGTCACTCTAGCAACCCATCATCTACTTATTACTTCCCAATGCCTTCCCCTAGGCCTAAACAATGGTGAAGTGTCATGTATTCGACGTTCACATAACACCACTAGAGGAAAGACAACATACATCTCATCAAAATATCGAACAAATACCAAATTCACATGACTACTTATAACAAGACTTCTCACATGTCCTGAGGAACACACGTAACTACTCACAAATCATATTCATGTTCATAATCAGAGGGGTACTAAATAGCATTAAGGATCTGAACATACGATCTTCCACCGAATAAACCAACTAGCATCAACTACAAGGAGTAATCAACACTACTAGCAACCCACATGTACCAATCTGAGGTTTTGAGACAAAGATCGGATACAAGAGATGGACTAGGGCTTGAGAGAAGATGGTGCTGGTGAAGATGTTGATGGAGATTGACCCCCTCTCGATGAGAGGATCGATGGTGATGACGATGGCGACGAGTTCCCCCTCCCGGAGGGATGTTTCCCCGGCAGAATAGCTCCGTCGGAGCCGTAGATTGGTTCCGCCCAGGTTACGCCTCGAGACGGCGGCGCTTCGTCCTGAAAGCTTCCTTATGATTTTTTCCAGGGCAAAGACACCATATAGCAGAAGATGGGCATCGGGGGCCTGCGAAGTGGCCCATGAGGCAGGGGGCGCGCCCTCCACCTCGGCTAGTGGGTGGCCCCCCTCTGATGCTTTCACCCAATATTTTTAATATATTCCAAAACTGACTTTCATGGAGTTTCAGGACTTTTGGAGTTGTGCATAATAGGTCTCTAATATTTGCTCCTTTTCCAACCCAGAATTCCAGCTACCGGCTCTCCCTCTTCATGTAAACCTTGTAAAATAAGAGAGAAAAGGCATAAGTATTGTAACATAATGTGTAGTAACAGCCCATAATGCAATAAATATCGATATAAAAGCATGATGCAAAATGGACGTATCATAGTGCTTAGGCAAAGCTCTCCGGAGATTGTTCTTCACCAACACCGTCACCATGCCGTCATGCTGTCGGAACTCATCTACTACTTTGCCCCTCTTGCTGGATCAAAAAGGTGAGGACGTCATCGAGCTGAACATGTGCAGAACATGGAGGTTCCGTACATTCAGTACTTGATCGGGACGGATCATGAAGGTGTGCGACTACATCAACCGCGTTGATAAACGCTTCCGCTTTACGATCTTCAAGTGTATGAAGATGCTCTCCCTCTCGTAACTATGCATCTCCATGGATAGATCTTGTGTGTGTGTAGAAAAAAAAATTGTTTTCCACGCAACGTTTCCCAACAGTGGCATCCGAGCCAGGTCTATGTGTAGATGATATGCACGAATAGAACAAAAAGAAGTTGTGGGCAGTGATGTTCATACGGCTTACCACCAACGTCTTATTTTGATTCGGCTGCATTGTGGGATGAAGCGGCCTGGACCAACCTTACATGTCCACGCACATGAGATTGGTTCCACCGGCAGGCATGCAACTTGTTTTGCATAAAGGTGGCTGGCGGGTGTCTGTTTCTCCTACTTTAGTTGAATCAAATTTGATTGCAATCGATCCTTGAAAAGGTTAAAATAACAAACTTGATAATTCACCGTTGTGGTTTTGATGCGTAGGTAAGAACGGTTCTTGCTAGAAACCCGTAGTAGGCATGTAAAACTTGCAACAACAAAGTAGAGGACGTCTAACTTATTTTTGTAGGGTATGTTATGATGTGATATGGTCAAGACATGATGTGATATACACTATTGTATGAGATGATCATGCTTTGTAAGTTTTTGGCAACCGGCAAGAGCCTTATGGTTGTCTCTTTATTGTGTGAAATGCAAACGCCGTGTAATTACTTTACTTTATCACTATGCACTAGCGATAGTTGTAGAAGCAATAGTTGGCGAGATGACCATGATGCAACGATGGAGATCAAGGTGTCAAGCCGGTGACGATGGAGATCATGACGATGCTTTGGAGATGGAGATCAAAAGCACGAGATCATGGCCATATCATGTCACATATTTTGATTGCATGTGATGTTTATCGTTTGTGCATCTTATTTTGCTTAGTACAGCGGTAGCATTATAAGATTATCCCTTCACTAAATTTCAAGGTAAAGTGTTCTCCCCGAGTGTGCACCGTTGCTAAAGTTTGTCATTTTGAAGCACCACGTGATGATCGGGTGTGATAGACTCTACGTTCACATACAACGAGTGTAAGACATCTTTGCGCACGCAGAATACTTGGGTTAAACTTGACAAGCCTAGCATGTACAGACATGGTCTCAGAACACTGGAGACCAAAAGGTTGAATGTGAATCATATAGTAGATATGATCAACATAGAGATGTTCACCATTGATGACTACCCCATCTCATGTGATGATTGGACATGGTTTAGTTGATTTGGATCACGTATCACTTAGATGACTCGAGGGATGTCTATTTGAGTGGGAGTTCTTAAGTAATTTTATTAATTGAACTTAGTCCTGATAGTATTTGCATATCTATGTTGTAGATAAATTGTCTATGCTACCATTCCCCTGAATTTTAATGCGCTTCTAGAGAAAGCTAAGTTGAAATATGATGGTAGCAACTACATGGACTAGGTCCGTAACTTGAGGATTATCCTCATTGTTGCATAGAAGAATTATGTCCTTGATGCACTGCTAGGTGAAAGGCCTGCTGCACGAGTAGATGCTGATGTTTTGAATGTCTGGCAAGCTTGATCTGATGACTACTAAATAATTCAGTGTGCCATGGTTTACGGCTTAGAACCAGGACTTCAAAGACGTTTTGAACGTCATGGAGCATATGAGACGTTCCAAGAGTTGAAGTTAATATTTCAACCAAATACCCGGGTTGAGAGATATGAAGTCTCCAACAAGTTCTATAGCTGCAAGATGGAGGAGAATAGTTCTGTCAATGAACACATACTCAAAATGTCTGGGTATTATAATTACTTGACTCAGCTGGGAGTTGATATTCCAGTTGATTGTGTCATTGACAGAGTTCTTCAATCACTACTACCAAGCTACAAAGGCTTCATGATGAACTATAATATGCAAGGGATGAACAAAGCAATTCCCGAGCTCTTCGCAATGTTTAAGGCCGTGAAGGTAGAAATCAAGAAGGAGCATCAAGTGTTTATGGTTAACAAGACCACTAGTTTCAAGAAAAAGGGCAAGGGAAAGAAAGGGAACTTCAAGAAGAACGGCAAGCAAGTTGCCGCTCCCACGAAGAAACCCAAAGCTAGACATAAGCCTAAAACTGAGTGCTTCTACTGCAAAGGGACTGGTCACTGGAAACGGAACGGACCCAAGTATTTGGCGGATAAGAAGGATGGCAAAATGAACAAAGGTATATTTGATATACATGTTATTGATGTGTACCTTAGTAATACTCGTAGCAGCACCTGGGTATTTGATACTGGTTCGGTTGCTCATATTTGTAACTCGAAACAGGAGTTGCGGAATAAATGAAGATTGGCTAAGGATGAGGCGACGATGCACCTCGGAAATGGTTCCAAGGTCGATGTGATCGCCGTGGGCACGCTACCCCTACATCTACCTTCGGGGTTAGTTTTAGACCTGAATAATTGCTATTTGGTGCCCGCGTTAAGCATGAACATTATATCTGGATCTTGTTTATTGCGAGACGGTTATTCATTTATATCAGAGAATAATGGTTGTTCTATTTATATGAATAATATTTTTTGTGGTCATGCACCCTTGAAGAGTGGTCTATTCTTGTTGAATCTAAATTGTAGTGATACACATATTTATAATATTGATGCCAAAAGATGCAAAGTTGATAATGATAGTGCAACATATTTGTGGCACTATCGTTTAGGTCATATTGGTGTAAAGCGCATAAATAAACTCCATGCAGATGGACTTTTGGAATCACTTGATTATGAATCATTTGATACTTACCATGCCTCATGGGCAAGATGACTAAAACTCCGTTTTCCGGAAAAATGGAGCGAGCTAATGAATTATTGGAAATATACATACCGATGTATGCGGTCTTATGAGTATTGAGGCACGCGGCGGGTATCATTATTTTCTGACCTTTACAGATGATTTAAGGAGATATGGGTATATCTACTTAATGAAACACAAGTATAAAACATTTGAAAAGTTCAAAGAATTTCAGAGTGAAGTGGAGAATCATCATAACAAGAAAAAAAAGTTTCTACTATCTGATCGCGAAGGCGAAAATTTGAGTTACGAGTTTGGCCTTCATTCAAAACAATGTGGAATAGTTTCACAACTCACGCCACCTGGAACACCACAGCGTAATGGTGTGTCTGAACGTCGTAACCATACTTTATTAGATATGGTGCATTCTATGATGTCTCTTACCGATTTACCACTATCGTTTTGGGGTTATGCATTAGAGACAGCCGCATTCACTTTAAATAGGGCACCGTCTAAATCCGTTGAGACGACACCGTATGAACTGTGGTTTGGCAAGAAACCTAAGCTGTCGTTTCTTAATGTTTGGGGATGTGACGCTTATGTCAAAAGGCTTCATCCTGATAAGCTCGAACCTAAATCAGAGAAGTGCGTCTTCATAGGATACCCTAAAGAAACAACTGGGTGCACCTACTACCACCGATCCGAAGGAAAGATTTTTGTTGCTAAAAATGGGTCCTTTATAGAGAAGGAGTTTCCCTCGAAAGAAGTGAGTGGGAGGAAAGTAGAACTTGATGAGGTAATTGTACCTTCTATCGAATTGGAAAATAGCACATCACAGAAAACCGTTCCAGTGATTCCTACACCAACTAGAGAGGAAGATAATGATAATGATCATAAAACTTCAGATCAAGTTGCTACTGAACCTCGTAGATCAACCAGAGCATGATCCGCACCAAAGTGGGATGGTAATCCTGTCCTGGAAGTCATGTTACTAGACCATGGCAAGCCTATGAACTATGAAGAAGCTATGATGAGCCCAGATTCTGATAGGTGGCTTGAAGCCATGAAATCTGAGATATGATCCATGTATGAGAACAAAGTATGGACTTTGGTGGACTTGCCCGATGATCGGCAAGCCATAAAGAATAAATGGATCTTCAAGAAGAAGACTGACACTGATGGTAACATTATTGTCTACAAAGCTCGACTTGTCGCAAAAGGTTTTTGACAAGTTCAAGGGGTTGACTACAATGGTACTTTCTCACCCGTAGCGATGCTCAAGTCCATCCGAATCATGTTAGCAATTTCCACATTTTATGATTATGAAATCAGGCAAATGGACGTCAAAACTGCATTCCTTAATGGATTTCTTAAAGAAGAGTTGTATATGATGCAACCAGAAGGTTTTGTCGATCCTAAAGGTGCTAACAAGGTGTGCAAGCTCCAGCGATCTATCTATGGACCGGTACAAGCATCTCAGAGTTGGAATATACGCTTTGATGAGGTGATCAAAGCATATGGTTTTATACAGACTTTCGGTGAAGCCTATATTTACAGGAAAGTGAGTGGGAGCTCTATAGCACTTCTGATACTATATGTAGATGACATATTGTTGATTGGAAATGATATAGAATTTTTGGATAGATTAAAAGGATACTTGAATAAGAGTTTTTCAATGAAAGACCTCGGTGATGTTGCTTATATATTGGGCATCAAGATCTATAGAGATAGATCAAGACGCTTAATAGGACTTTCACAAAGCACATACCTTGATAAAGTTTTAAAGAAGTTAAAAATGGATCAGTCAAAGAAAGGGTTCTTGCCTGTGTTATATGGTGTGAAGTTGAGTCAGACTTGATGCCCGGCCACTGCAAAAAATAGAGAGAAAATGAAAGTCATTCCCTATGCCTTAGCCATAGGTTCTATCATGTATGCTATGTTGTGTACCAGACCTGATGTGTGCCTTGCCATAAGTTTGGTAGGGAGGTACCAAAGTAATCCAGAAGTGGGTCACTGGACAGCGGTCAAGAACATCCCGAAGTACCTGAAAAGGACCAAGGATATGTTTCTCATTTATGGAGGTGATAAAGAGCTTGTCGTAAATGGTTACGTTGATGCTAGCTTTGACACTGATCTGGATGACTCTAAGTCACAAACCGGATACGTATTTATACTGAATGGTGGAGCTATTAGTTGGTGCAGTTCCAAGCAGAGCATCGTTTTGGGATGTGCATGTGAAGCAGAGTACATAGCTGCTTCAGAAGCTGCAAATGAAGGAGTCTAGATGAAGGAGTTCATATCCGATCTGGGTGTAATACCTAGTGCATCGGGTCCAATGAAAATCTTTAGTGATAACACTGGAGCAATTGCCTTGGCGAAGGAATCCAGGTTTCACAAGAGAACCAAACACATGAAAAGACGCTTCAACTCCATTCGTGAACAAGTCAAGGATGGAGACGTAGTAATTTGCAAGATACATACGGATCTGAATGTGGCAGACCCGTTACTAAGCCTCTTCCATGAGCAAAACATGATCAACACCAGGACTCCATGGTTGTTAGATTCATTGCAATGTAATCTAGATTATTGGCTCTAGTGCAAGTGGGAGACTGAAAGAAATATGCCCTAGAGGCAATAATAAAGTTGTTATTTTATATTTCCTTGTTCATGATACAGGTTTATTATTCATGCTAGAATTGTATTGATTGGAAACTTAAATACATGTGTGAATACATAAACAAATACTGTGTCCCTAGTATGCCTCTACTGGACTAGGTCATTGATCAAAGATGGTTAAGGTTTCCTAACCATAGACATTTGTTGTCATTTGATAATGGGATCACATCATTAGGAGAATGATGTCATGGACAAGACCCATTCGTTAGCTTAGCATAATGATCGTTGAGTTATATTGCTATTACTTTCTTCATGTCAAATACATATTCCTTCGACTATGAGATTATGCAACTCCCGGATACCAGAGCAATGCCTTGTGTGCTATCAAACGTCACAACATAACTGAGTGATTATAAAGATGCTCTACAGGTATCTCCGAAGGTGTCTAGATCAAGATTAGGATTTGTCACTCCGAGTATCGGAGTGGTATCTCTGGGCCCTCTCGGTAATACACATGATAAGAAGCCTTGCAAGCAAAGTGACTAATGAGTTAGTTGCAAGATGATGTATTACAGAATGAGTAAAGAGACTTGCCGGTAATGAGATTGAACTAGGTATGGAGATACCAACAATCAAATCTCAGGAAGTAACATACCGACAAACATTACGTATGTTGTCATAAGGTTCGACCGATAAATATCTTCATAGAATATGTAGGAACCAATATGGGCATCCATGTTCCACTATTGGTTATTGACTTGAGAGGTGTCTCGGTCATGTCTACATGGTTCTCGAACCCGTAGGGTCCGCATGCTTAACATCGTTGAATATATAGTGTTATACTCCCTCTATTCCTAAATATAAGTCTTTGGAGAGATTTCACTATGGACCACATACAAAGCAAAATGAGTGAATCTACGCACAAAATGCATCTATATACATCCGTATGTGGTTCATAGTGAAATATCTACAAAGACTTATATTTAGGAACGGAGGGAGTATGAATTATGTATGTTGGTGACCGAATGTTGTTCGGAATCTCGGATGAGATCATGGACATGACGAGGAGCTCCAGAATGGTTTGGAGGTAAAAATTGATATATGGGATAGTAGTGTTTGATCTCCGAAAGGGGTTCCAGATGTTTCCCGAAATGTTTGGGTACGAGAACACTTTATTTGGGCCAAAGGGGAAAGCTCACGAGTGAAAGTGCAACTATCCCTAGGTGGTTTTGGTAATTCCTAACAACATATAGCTCATTGAGCTAACATCATTCCAAGATGAATATTTCAGGAAAAGCTCAATGAATGGCATGGCATGGATGAGAAAAGTGGATCCCTCAAAATGCTAAGGAGAAAAGGATTGGCTCAAGCTCAAAAGCTCAAGACTCTACATTTTATATTTTAGTGATCCAAGATCACATTGAGTCTATAGGAAAAGCCAATACTATCAAGGAGGGATGAGGTGTTGCTTAATAAGTCTCTTGCTCCACAGTGCTTAGTGATATGCTCCAAAAACCTCAACTACTTTCTCATATCCACATATGACCTAAACCAAAAGTCAAACTCGGCCCCACCGATTCTTTCTACCCGGTGCCACCGAGTTCAGATGTCATAGCCACTGCCACAAACCCTAGGCAAATCGGTCTCACCGATAGGGATCTCGGTCTCACCAAGATGGGGTTGTAATCTCTTTGTTTCCCTTCGTAACGTTTGGTACCACGAGATGAGCGATCGGTCCCACCGAGACTGCAATGTAAACTCCCTATTTCCTTTTCATAACATTTCGGTCCCACCAAAATGAGCGAGCCGGTCCCACTGAGTTTACCAAACCAACTCTCTAGTTAGCTTATTACCAAAATCAGTCTCACCGAGTTTGTGTAAACGGTCTCACCGAGATTACGTTATGCCCTAACCCTAACCATATCGGTCCTACCGAGTTGCATGTCGGTCCCACCAAAAATCCTAACGGTCACTAGATTTGCTGAATCGGTCCGACCAAGTTTCTCAATTCGGTCCCACCGAGTTTGGTAAGTTGTGTGTAATGGTTAGATTTTGTGTGGAGGCTATATATACCCCTCCACCTCCTCTTCATTCGTGGAGAGAGCCATCAGAACAAACCTACACTTCCAACTTGCTGTTTCTGAGAGAGAACCACCTACTCATGTGTTGAGGCCAAGATATTCCATTCCTACCATATGAATCTTGATCTCTAGCCTTCCCCAAGTTGCTTTCCACTCAAATCTTCTTTCCACCAAATCCAAATCCTGTGAGAGAGAGTTGAGTGTTGGGGAGACTATCATTTGAAGCACAAGAGCAAGGAGTTCATCATCAACACACCATTTGTTACTTCTTGGAGAGTGGTGTCTCCTAGATTGGCTAGGTGTCACTTGGGAGCCTCCGACAAGATTGTGGAGTTGAACCAAGGAGTTTGTAAGGGCAAGGAGATCGCCTACTCCGTGAAGATCTACCGCTAGTGAGGCAAGTCCTTCGTGGGCGACGGCCATGGTGGGATAGACAAGGTTGCTTCTTCGTGGACCCTTTGTGGGTGGAGACCTCCGTGGACTCGCGCAACCGTTACCCTTCGTGGGTTTAAGTCTCCATCAACGTGGATGTACGATAGCACCACCTATCGGAACCACGACTCAAAAATCACTGTGTCTCCAAATTGCGTTTGAATTATCCAAGCCCTTCCCTTTACATTCTTGCAAGTTGCATGCTTTACTTTCCGCTGATCATATACTCTTTGCATGCTTGCTTGAATTGTGTTAAGATTGCTTGACTTGTGCTAAGATATCTAGAATCTGCCAAAGACTAAAATTGGGAAAAGGATAAGTTTTCATTTGGTCAAGTAGTCTAATCACCCCCCCCCCCTCTAGACATACTTTCGATCCTACAAGTGGTATCAGAGCCTTGGTCTCCATTTGCTTTGATTTCCATAGCTTTTGGTGGTCATAGCCTTGGTTTCACAACCTAGGAGAGTATGGCGTCTAGCGAGGGAAATTATCACCGTAGAGGTCCTTACTTTGATGGTACTAATTTTGCTAGTTGGAAGCATAAGATGAAAATGCATATTCTTGGACATAACCCCGCCGTTTGGGCTATTGTGTGTATTGGCTTGCAAGCTGAATTCTTTGATGGGAGAGAACCAAACCGTGAAGCTAGTGCGGAAGAGTTGAAGATGCTGCAATACAACGCTCAAGCTTGTGATATCCTCTTCAACGGATTGTGCCCTAAAGAATTCAACAAAATCAGCCATCTTGAGAATGCAAAGGAAATTTGGGACACTTTGATTGATATGCATGAAGGTACCGACTCCGTCAAGGAATCCAAGTTGGATGTGCTCCAAAGTCAACTTGACAAGTTCAAAATGAAGGATGGTGAAGGTGTCGCTAAAATGTACTCTAGGCTTGCTCTTATCACAAATGAGATTGCGGGCTTAGGAAGTGAAGAGATGACCGACAAATTCATCATCAAGAAGATCCTAAGAGCTTTGGACGAAAAATATGATACCGTGTGCACATTGATCCAAATGATGCCCAATTACAAAGATCTCAAGCCAACCAAAGTCATTGGAAAAATTGTTGCTCATGAGATGTCACCTAAGGATAAGGAGGAACTTCACAACAAGTCAAGTGGTGCTTACAAAGCCTCATGTGAAGCCCCCACATCATCAAGTGAGAAACAAACCTTCAATGAAGAATTGAGCTTAATGGTAAAGAACTTCAACAAGTTCTACAAGAGTAGAAGCAAAGAAAGAAGCTCCAAGTCAAGGTCCTACAATGAAAAAAGATCTTCTAGTCGAGAGCGCAATTGCTACAATTGTGGGAGGCCCAGACACTATTCCAATGAGTGTACTGCACCCCACAAAAGAAGAGAAGAATCACCCAAGAGGAGAAGTAGAAGAGAAGAATCACCACCAAGAGAGAGGAGGAGTAGAGATGATCGTTATGAACGAAGAACATCCCGAAGAAGCAAGGATTCGGAAAGGAAGGACAGTCATCAAGGAGCTACACAAAACGAAGACATCAAGCTCATGTTGGTGAATGGGTATCCGGCTCCGACTCCGACAATCACTCCGAGAGAAGCTATCACTCCGACTCCGAATATACTCAAGATGAAGGTGTTGCCGGTCTAGCACTTGTGTCAATCAACTCCTACGACATATTTGATTCACCAAATAAAGGACTTGGAAGGTGCTTCATCGCTAAAGGCCCAAAGGTAACACACCCCGAGTATGTTGATTTCAATAGTGATGAAGATGACTTGCTAGGTGATGATGATTTACTTGTTTACATCTCTAGTGATGAATACTCTTATGAAACGTCAATTAATCATGCTAATCAAGATAAAACAAATGACAATGATAAGGAGAAGATTGAGCTTCTAACTAAAGAACTAAACACTCTTAAGTTAGCTCATGAAACTATCTTATAAGATCATCGAAAACTTTTAAGGACTCATGAGAAGTTACGCTTTGAAAAGCTCAATCTTGAGCAAGAGCATGAGTTCTTAAAGGCAATCAATGATGATCTCCGTAAGAAAAGTTCTTCTTACATGGCCAAGCGTTTACTCTTATCTACTTACATGCCTCAAGTCAAGTCTACTAACAAGAACAAGAAGGATTCTTCCTCTAGTAGTAACAATAATCATGCTAAATCAAATGTTGTTGCTTCTAGTAGTTCTCTTGATTCCACTAATGATTCTCTTAGCCAAGTTACACTTGAGTAAGAAAATAGCTTGTTGAAGGGAATTATAGAGAAAGGTGTTTACAAAAGCCTTGCTGGGAGTAAGCAATTTGAGGAAATTGTACGCAAGCAAGGAAGGCACTGGAAGAACCAAGGTGTTGGTTTTGAACGAAAGTTCAATGCCAATGGAGTTGAGTGGGAAGAAGATCAATACCCAAAGACGAAGTTTGTTCCTCAACAAGATAAGTATGATCCTACTTCCTTCAAAGGGACACAAGCTCAAGATGATCTTCCACCACAAGACCACAAGCAAAAGGGCAAGGACAAGCTTCAAGAGGAGATTGATGCATTTTAAGAAGCTCCTAAGGCATTGGTCAAGTGGGTTCCCAAGACTACATCAAGCTCTACTTCATCAAGTACGACTACAACTCCAAGGATTCCCATCAAGATGATGTGGATCCCGAAGAAGAAGAACTAGAGAGTTCTTGAGGGTGACTCCGCCAACATATTTCACTCATATCATTTTGGCAACCACAAGTGCAATCAACTTGCACATCTTGCACTAGTTCAAGGAGTCGCAAACCCTCTTGTTGGTAAGACAAGGGACAAGGTAACCTAATGCTTTCATAGACATCATCTTGTGTGTGCATCACTCTATGTCTATGGATATCCTTGTTTGTTCCTTGTGGGACTAACCCGTGTAGGTATTGAAAGTGCAACTCACTCCAAGGGATTGCTCCAAATGATCTACATCAACACTGAGCATCCACATCTTCAACACCTACATGAAGTCATCATCGACAAAACCTAAGGTTAGCTTATCCCTCTAAGGGGGGATCTCACATCTAGGGGGAGCTTAACTCTAAGAATTGAGTCAAAGCAACTCTAATGGTGTGAACACATCAATGCATTATGTAAAGTGGTAACCCCACTCGAGCTTAAATGATGAGTATGACCTATGATCAAATGTTCTCATTTGACTCCTAAGTCAATATACTCATATATAGATGACCTAGTCGTCGCCAATTGTTTGATAGATGCTAGAATTGGTTGTGCATGCTTTGCCACATATTTCATTTGCCATTTTATTGTGTGAGCATGTTGGTTGCATATTTTACTCATTCGAGGACATCCACTTGTTGCTTTGATTGATTGGTTTCTTTTTCTTTTGCCAAGTGGATGAACAAGAATGCCTAAGAACCTTCTCTAGCTATCTATGCTTTTCTCATCTCAAACTCTATTCGTGCTACATCACAAAATTTGATCAAGTCAGATTCGAACCACTCTGTGTGAGGAGCACTCGGAGTCCCCGATTCGTCATAGACTTAAACTTCCAAAACTTCTTTGTGCGCTTCGGTCTGACCGATTCCTCCATTTCGGTCATACCGAGATCACTAAGTCGATCTAGGTTTTCAATCTCGGTGCAACCGATTTGAACTTTTCGGTCACACCGAGTTGCTGTAACTGTCAACAGTTATGCATCTCGGTGCCACCGAGTTGTTCCACTCGGTCACACCGACAGGGTCGGGCTATATATACTCACGGGCAAAAATTTGGAAACTTTCTCCAAACCCCTTCGCTCGCGCATAGCTCGCTCTGCCTCCAGGGTCTCCGGATCGTACTCCTCGTTGCCAGCCGCCTCCAGTCGCTGGTCTCCGCCGCCGTCAACGGAATTCATCCCCGCCGTTGCCGTCGTAGCGAGTTTGTTGCCAAGCTAGGGTATGGACTCGATCACAGTGCTATCCTCGTCAGATTCCTAGCACATTGTGTTCATCATGATTCTTGCTACGATTGAAACTACTCTATCCAGTCAAAACAATCCATAGTTTAGTAGTGAATTGGAAATTTAGGGTTAGGTTTCCGCCGAAACCATCTCGGACCCACCGAGTTGCAGAACTTGGTTCCACCGATTCGGATAAGGCCATTGCACAAGTGATTCTCGGTCTAACCGAGAATTGCAAATCGGTGTGACCGAGTTCAGGACTTTGTGAAACCCTAGCAGTCTCGGTGCCACCGAACTGTGACTCGGTCTGACCGAGTTCACTAGTTTAGGTTCCAAAAGCTGCTTCGGTATCACCAAGTTTGCAAATCGGTTGATCCGAAATGCTTTCTGTGGAAAACTAAAACTAAGTTTTTGACTCATTCTTTTGCAAAAACCTCTGTATTTTGTGATGCTCATCCACTCTATCTCATATAAATCTATTCACAGGGTCAGCAGTCAGTGTTTGCAACATGTCTGATCAAAGTGACAGCTAGAACAGGGAAGAGGAGCAGGTTCAGATGAGTGAGGGCACTAGTCCCTCTAGTACCTCTGATGAGGGCAGCAGGAGCACCCCAAGCAACTTACCTAAAGCTTCCACCAGAACCAGAAAGAAGAAAACCTCAGAATCTGAGGATGAAGACTATGTGGCAGTAGAGGATGAGGCCACTTCCAAGAAGAAAGTGCTCAAAAAGGAGTATGGCACAGCTGCATCCATTAAGCCCGGAATGAAGATCAAAGTGCCTGCAAAGAGAACTCCCATGTCTAAAGCCAGAGCCTCTACTCAAGTACCTTTGGAATCTCAACCCAAAGAGGCTGCTGCAGAATGGAAGAAAAGGAAGGAAAGGGTCAAGAAGACCATGGCCAGAGTTGTTGGAAAGCCTTCCATGATGGAAGAGGAAGAGGAAGAAGAGGTTGCTGCACCAGCACCCAAGGCTCAGAAGCTTATGGGTGATGCTATTAGGTCAGGGGCTGCAATCATCAAAGCCCAAAGAAGCACCCAAAGCTGCCTCCAAACCAAAGACTGCACCAAAGAGGAATACCAGAAACATATCTACTGCTGAGAAGAACAAGGCCCCAGTGCCTGAAACTGTTGCTGAAGAAGAAGATGATGAAGAGCATGTCTTGAGAAAGTTGAAGCCAAAGATTCCAGACCACAATGATGCTCATCCTGTGGCTGAGAACATGAAGCTGAGGAAGGATGCAGGACTCAGACAGTGGAGGTTGTCTGATCCCTATGCTATCAGGAGAAGGACTGTTGTTGACTACAGGTTCCACACTAAGGAACAACAGGATTTCTATGAAATAGTATTGCTGGACAAGAAGCCTATAGTTTGTGACATGAGGTGGGTGGACTGGACATACATGAAGGAAAATGAGGAACACTATCCTGGACTCTATGACAGTTTCAATGCTTGTGGAGTTGCAGACTTTGTTGGGCAGAAGCTCACAAAGTGGAATGATGAGCTCATAATGCAATTCTACTCCACATCACACTTCTATCCAGATGGTAGGATAGTGTGGATGTCTGAAGGTACAAGGTACCAATCAACTATTGAGGAATGGGCAAATCTGATCAATGCACCTAAGGAGAAAGAAGATGACTTGGATGTCTATGCCAAGAAGAAGATGGATCACAACACTATGGCACATATGTACAAAGAGATCCCAGATGCTGCAGTTGAGACACATAAGTTTGGATCTGTACACTATCTTCTATCAGGACTGCCAACCATCAACTAGATCCTCAGGAACACTCTCTTGCCCAAGTCAGGTGACCACAACATGATCAGAGGCCATGCAATAAACTTGCTACACTTATTTGATGTGCCACAGAAATTCAAGGTCATGAGCCTCATTGTTGAGACTATCAAGAGGACAGCAACTGACCAGAAAAGAAGTTGTGGGTATGCCCCACAGATCCAGGAGCTGATAAACTCCAAGATGGGCACAGGCACATACTTGCTGGACAAGGAACATTTTGCTATCTATCCAGACTTTGAGGATAACCAAGTGGTTATGAATGAAGATGAGCCATCTTCTGTGCATGCTCAAGCAAAGCAGGAGAAGGCAAGGACAGAGAAGGCTACCAAGATGCCAACAATGGAAGAGGCATCTCAATACTTTCTAAAGAGCAAACAAGATCAACTAGGCTACTTGATTGCATCCACTCTGAGGATTGAGAAGGGGCTGGCCACCTTGACTCAAAACCAGGAGAGCCTGGAGAGGATCATGGAGCAGAAGTTCTATAACTTGGATGTGAAGGTAACTGAGATCCAGTCTGTTATAGAGCAGCTTCAGGATGATATGGAGGATAGGAAGGGCAAGACAACCACTGATGCATTTGCTAGAGTGCCTAGAGCTCAGAGATCAGCTGCAGTGCCAGTGACAGACACCAGAGCCACTTCATCTGCACCAGCTACAGCTCCAGTGCAACCAGCTCCAGCACCCACACCTCCAGCTCCATCCACATCTACTGAAGTCTTCGTCCAAGGAGCCATCTCTACACCACCACCTGAAGATCAAGCCTGAGAGTCGATCTAGTGCTATGCATTTTCTATGAACTTTTTGGTAACTTGTTGCCAAAGGGGGAGAAAAATGTATAGATCATAGGCTTCGAGAGAGAGAGTGTTGCTTTTTGTTCTCTCTTGCTTTGGTGGTTAAACTTTATTTGCTTGTTTGAGATACTTTATGTCTGTGTGATACTTGGATGATCATGTGTTTGGTCATACGCTACATTTATGCTTGTTGGATGACATTATCTCGTTTATCTCTATATGATCATTCACTTCGCTTGGTGATGAGTGCATGTATTCAGTTATTATCATTTTGAGCGCTCCACCAAGATGTATGTGACATGGAAGAGTTACCCATGAGCCTAACTCCTTGTGCATTTGCAGTCCAAAGCAAATCTTAAACTATGCACAAATTTAGGGGGAGCTCTTGATTATCACATACTTCTCAAAGCGACTATGTTTTTCACTCTTATTATCATTTGTCGAAGCTTTGATCTATATGTTGTCATCAATTACCAAAAAGGGGGAGATTGAAAGTGCAACTATCCCTAGGTGGTTTTGGTAATTCCTAACAACATATAGCTCATTGAGCTAACATCATTCCAAGATGAATATTTCAGGAAAATCTCAATGAATGGCATGGCATGGATGAGAAAAGTGGATCCCTCAAAATGCTAAGGAGAAAAGGATTGGCTCAAGCTCAAAAGCTCAAGACTCTACATTTTATATTTTAGTGATCCAAGATCACATTGAGTCTATAGGAAAAGCCAATACTATGAAGGAGGGATGAGGTGTTGCTTAATGAGTCTCTTGCTCCACAGTGCTTAGTGATATGCTCCAAAACCCTCAACTACTTTCTCATATCCACATATGACCTAAACCAAAAGTCAAACTCGGCCCCACCGATTCTTTCTACCCGGCGCCACCGAGTTCAGATGTCATAGCCACTGCCACAAACCCTAGGAAATCGGTCTCACCGATAGGGATCTCGGTCTCACCGAGATGGGGTTGTAATCTCTCTGTTTCCCTTCGTAACGTTTCGGTACCATCGAGATGAGCGATCGGTCCCACCGAGATTGCAATGTAAACTCCCTGTTTCCTTTTCATAACATTTCGGTCCCACCGAAATGAGCGAACCGGTCCCACCGAGTTTACCTGACCAACTCTCTAGTTAGCTTATTACCAAAATCGGTCTCACCGAGTTTGTGTAATCGGTCTCACCGAGATTATGTTATGCCCTAACCCTAACCATATCGGTCCAACCGAGTTGCATGTCGGTCCCACCGAAAATCCTAACAGTCAGTAGATTTGCTGAATCGGTCCGACCGAGTTTCTCAATTCGGTCCCACCGAGTTTGGTAAGTTGTGTGTAACGGTTAGATTTTGTGTGGAGGCTATATATACCCCTCCACCTCCTCTTCATTCATGGAGAGAGCCATCAGAACAAACCTACACTTCCAACTTGCTGTTTCAGAGAGAGAACCACCTACTCATGTGTTGAGGCCAAGATATTCCATTCCTACCATATGAATCTTGATCTCTAGCCTTCCCCAAGTTGCTTTCCACTCAAATCTTCTTTCCACCAAATCCAAATCCTGTGAGAGAGAGTTGAGTGTTGGGGAGACTATCATTTGAAGCACAAGAGTAAGGAGTTCATCATCAACACACCATTTGTTACTTCTTGGAGAGTGGTGTCTCCTAGATTGGCTAGGTGTCACTTGGGAGCCTCCGACAAGATTGTGGAGTTGAACCAAGGAGTTTGTAAGGGCAAGGAGATCGCCTACTTCGTGAAGATCTACCGCTAGTGAGGCAAGTCCTTTGTGGGCGACGGCCATGGTGGGATAGACAAGGTTGCTTCTTCGTGGGTGGAGCCCTCCGTGGACTTGCGCAACCGTTACCCTTCGTGGGTTGAAGTCTCCATCAACGTGGATGTACGATAACACCACCTATCGGAACCACGGCTCAAAAATCACCGTGTCTCCAAATTGCGTTTGAATTCTCCAAGCCCTTCCCTTTACATTCTTGCAAGTTGCCTGCTTTACTTTCCGCTGCTCATATACTCTTTGCATGCTTGCTTGAATTGTGTTAAGATTGCTTGACTTGTGCTAAGATAGCTAAAATCTACCAAAGACTAAAATTGGGAAAAGGATAAGTTTTTATTTGGTCAAGTAGTCTAATCACCCCCCCCCCTCTAGACATACTTTCGATCCTACAATGAGGCTTTTGGAAAGTGCAAAAGGAAGTTTTGCGGAGACTAGAGGCTAGACGCCAGGAACCCTGGCGTCTAGGGGGTAGACACCGGGAACCCTGCCATCCAGCCTTGGAGTCCAAGAAGGACTCTTGCCTTTCATGCAAAACCAACTTTGAGGAGGCTTTTACTCCAAGTTTCGACCCCAGGGCTCAACATATAAATAGAGGGGCAGGGCTAGCACCCAAGATACATCAAGATTCACCAAGCCGTGTGCCGGCAACCCCGTCCCCTCTAGTTTATCTCCCGTCATAGTTTTCGTAGTGCTTGGGCGAAGCCCTGCAGAGATTGTTCCTCACCAACACCGTCACCATGCCGTCATGCTGCCGGAACTCATCTACTACTTCACCTATCTTGCTAGATCAAAAAGGCGAGGATGTCATCGAGCTGAACGTGTGCAGAACACAGAGGTGTCATACATTCGAGACTTGATCGGGACGGATCGTGAAGGTGTACGACTACATCAACCGCGTTGATAAACACTTCTGCTTTGCGATCTTGAAGGGTATGAAGATGCTCTCCCCTCTCGTAGCTATGCATCTCTATGGATAGATCTTGCGTGTGCGTAGAATTTTTGTTTTGTTCTCCATGCAACGTTTCCCAACAAGCTTCAAAGGAAGGTCTCCGCCTCCCTCTTGCATGTGGTGGTGGGAGGCCACTTTAACCTCATTCGCTCCCTCGATGAGAAGAACAATGATCAAATCAACCTTCCCCGTATGCAGATGTTCAATGACTGCATCATGGAGCTTGGCCTCCGTGAACTAGATAGGACGGGTGTCAGGTTTACCTGGACCAACCATCAAGCGGATCCGACGCAATCTGTTCTGGACTGCGTCCTAGTATCCCTGAAGTGGGAACTTCGGTGCCCCTTAGCCTCGCTTCGCGTGATCACCTGGGATCGGGTCCGACCATGTCCCACTCCTCCTCTCCTCCTTCGATGATCACCCCCCATCCCGCCGCGGTTTCGGTTTGAGCTCTTCTAGCTCAACCAGGCAGGATTTGTCGAGGCGGTCGGGGCTAGATGGATCTCTGCGCGATCATCCCCCCACCGCTCCATTTTCGCCATTGACTCGTGTCAGTTTTATGCCAAGCTCGCCCGCCAATTTATGTAGGGGTGGGGCATGAACCTTGGCCAGAACCTTCGCGAACGCAAGAAATCCCTCCTGACTGCAATCCAGGACCTAGACGCCCACGCAGACACCTCCGGGATCTCCCCGAATGAGTGGATGCTGAGATATGATCTCGAGGATTAGCTCTCGACTATCTACACAGATGAAAAAGCATACTGGAGGCTCCGTGGCACCCAACGATGGGTGCTCCGCGGGGGCGCCAATACGGCATACTTCCAGGCGATTGCCAATGGGCGGAGGCATTGGAACTCCGTCCACTGTCTGTGGGATGCGTAAACCCCTCTCGTCCACCCCTCGGACATTCGAGCCCATGTCGACGGCTTTTATAAAGCCTTATTTTCCCCCACCCCTAGGAGTGGGGCTGCCCTGGCCCCCGACACTTGGTCGGCCGACCAGTTAGTTTCTGATGAGGTGAATGCCGCCCTTGTGGCGCCATTCTCCGAGGATGAGGTCCTCATGGCCATAAAGGGCATGAACCCCTCCTATGCCCTGGGACCGGATGGGCTCCCAGTGACGTTCTTCAAAACATTCTGGCAGACCATCAAACCGGAAGTCATGGCCCTCTTTGACGAATTCTACTCTGGGCCATGGACCTCAGGCGCCTAAACTATCGAATCATTACGCTTATCCCAAAGTTCCGAGCGCGTCTGACATCCGCTAGTTTCGGCCTATCACCGTGATCAATGTGATATTCCATATCCTGGCCAAGGGGTACGCCAATAGGGTGACCCTTCTTGCGGGCACCGTTACCCACCCCAA
The DNA here is from genome assembly GCF_018294505.1 of Triticum aestivum. Taxonomy (NCBI): domain Eukaryota; kingdom Viridiplantae; phylum Streptophyta; class Magnoliopsida; order Poales; family Poaceae; genus Triticum; species Triticum aestivum. The sequence continues at coordinate 452,776,010 of NC_057813.1, forward strand.
CCAATCCACTTTCATTCAAGGGCGGTTTTGTAACGCCCCGGATACAACTTTCCATATTCGTAACTCCGACTCTTGCCTTTTCCGGAGATGCTATATGATACTTCCTTCGTGGTTGGGTTTTTGTCATTTGTTTTGCATTTTGTTCTTGTTATGCATTTCATCTCATATCATCATGCGCATTGCATCGGCATCGTTTTCATAAAACTTGCATCCGTTCGTGTTCCACCGGTTCTCTCCGTTGTCCATTCCGAGTCCAGACCACACTCGCACGCGTCCGCGGCACCTCCGAAATATTATTTTATAAGTGGCATAAAAATGTTCTTGGAATGGGTTGCAACTTGTCGTGCAGTCTTATATAGTGTAGACAGGCTGCCTGCCAAGTTTCGTCGCGTTTGGAGTTCGTTTGACTGCCCAACCGTTAGATATGTAACCGCGATATAGTTGGTTTATTCGTCGGACATTTCAGTCTCCGAAACTGCCACAGGGCCGCACCTCTTCTCTCTCCTCTCAGCCCAAGGCCTTCTAACCACAGCCCACCTGCAGCCACCTAGTCCCCCTCTCTGTCCGGAGTGCACGATCGCGATCCGAGGGTCCGAAAAGCCCCCAAAACCCCCAACCCTAGCCTCTTTTGCTATATAAAGACCCCCCTCTCCATTTTTGGACAACCTACCCCTTCCCTAACCCCAGTCGTAGCAATACCCCATCCTCCTCGGGATCTCCGCCGCCTCCCACCTCCATTTCCGCGCCCCCCAGCCTCCTCCCGCCACTTGGCGCCGCCGCCACCACTTCCCAGCCAACCAACGGCCGCCACATCGCCTCCACCACCGCTACGGCCAATCAGAGGCCTCCACGTGGCC
>NC_057813.1:452777021-452777451 GCF_018294505.1 Triticum aestivum
AGCCCTATCTATAAATGGAAGCCTCCCTTCCATTTTTGGCAGCCAAGCCCCCTCCTCGAGCCCCGCGCCACCAAACTCCCTCCGTTTCCGCGCCCGGCCAGCCTCCCTCCACCACTTGGCACTGCCCTGGAGGTCAGCCGCCACCGCGCCGTCGCCCTCCACCTCTCCCTGCGTGCCACCTCACCTTCCCCAGTGCACCTCCCCCACGCTCCCCGCGCCGCCAGGCCCGTCCCAGGCCCGCCAAGCCCATCTGGGCCCGAGGCGCCCCAGCCTCCCGCGCCCCTCGTTCGCCTCCCACTCGATCCCATCTGGATCGGGGAGACACCCGCGCCGCCGCCTGATCTGCACTGGCACGCCGCCGTTGAGCTTCCCCATCGCCCCAGTTGAGTGTCGCGCCGCCGCGTCCTCCCTCGTTCTTCCTCACCCTCTC
>NC_057813.1:452777461-452784698 GCF_018294505.1 Triticum aestivum
CCGCCCGATGCGCCGCCGGCCGCCGCGCGCCTCCGCCTCAGCCTCGTCCCTCCGCCCGAAGCACCCTGCCAGGTCGCGTCGCCCTCACCATCTCTCTCCATCTCTCCTCGCCCGGCCTCACTTTCTCTCTCTCCCCGCAGGTCGCCGCTGCCATGTTTCCCGGTGCCGGCCAGCCCCGCCGCCGCCGGGAATGAGCTCCCCGGGGCCAGATCCGTCCGGATCCGGCCGGGACTGCCGCCCCATGGCCTCCTCCGCCCTCCGCTGCTGCCTCGCCGCCGGAGTCCTCAGTGCCGCCGCGCCTGCTGCCTGTTCCCCTGCTTCATGAACGAGACGGCGACAAGCTCGCTCGCCTGCGCGTTGACCTCGGCCCCGTGGGCCACGGCCCAACTCCCTCCAGGCCCAGCCAGCCAGCCTCCTCCAGATCCGACCGGGCCACGGCCCATGGGTGAGCTCCCCACAGCCCCTCCTGTTCAGCCCGCAGTGCAGCAGTTTCGGCCCGTTGCTATTTTTTCCCTGTCCAGCGATTTTAACATTATCCGTAGAATTAACAGCTTTATAGAAAACCCCCTGATATTCATGCATTTAAAAACTCACAAATGGTGCATCGGATTAAAATGATTTATATATGTAAAATGCTCAGAAAATTGTGTAGATTAATAATATGCCACTTTCATCTATGTTAAAAATGTTTAACATGTTGTTTGTGTTTATTTTGCATAATGCCATGCTAAAATGCTTTATTTCATAACTAAATAACCGTAGCTCCATTTTAAATAAACTTTATATGTAAATGGGGTAAAAAAATGCCTAGTTTAACATGGTGCACTTTATTTTCCTGTTTAACAACATAAAATATGGTTTAGGACAGAACAGTACCAAATTCATTTTATGCACATGGGGATTTTTCGGACTTGTTGTTTGTTACTTCCGGCCTCATTTAAATTTACCTAGATAGGTAGTTTCATTATGCTTTACCTCTTGCCATGTTTAACAACATTTAATATTGTTTGGTAGCTTAAACGAGATCAACTAAATAACTCGATGTGGTATTTCGTCAATATGCAACTCGTTGCATATTGAGCTCCATTTAACTTGTAGTATTGTTTGTTGCAAATTGCCATGCCATGCCTCATTAAACCGGTCATGCATCATACTTGTGTGCACATCATGCCATGCTGATGCTTGTTGGTTTACCATGTTGTTTGTTTCTTTCCGGTGTTGCTTCTTAGTTCCGGTAACGTTGCGTTCGTGAGGATTCGTTCGACTGCTCCCGTTCGTCTTCTTCATGGACTCGTTCTTCTTCCTTGCGGGATTTCAGGCAAGATGACCGCTACCCTGGATCTCAATACTATCATTGCTATGCTAGTTGATACGTTCTATCGCTATGCTGCACTACCTATCACTTGTTCTTCAAGCCATCCCAAATTGCCATGAACCACTAACCTTTGACACCCTTCCTAGCAAACCGTTGCTTGGCTATGTTACCGCTTTGCTCAGCCCCTCTTATAGCGTTGCTAGTTGCAGGTGAAGTTGAAGATTTCTCCATGGTGGACAGGATTTTGGTTGGGATATCACAATATCTCTTATATTATTAATGCATCTATATATTTGGTAAAGGGTGGAAGGCTCGGCCTTATGCCTGGTGTTTTGTTCCACTCTTGCCGCCCTAGTTTCCGTCATACCGGTGTTATGTTCCCGGATTTTGCGTTCCTTACGCGGTCGGGTGATTTATGGGACCCCCTTGACAGTTCGCTTTGAATAAAACTCCTCCAGCAAGGCCCAATGTTGGTTTTACCATTTGCCTCACCACCACCTATATTTCCCTTGGGAGTAATTAACCCAAGGGTCATCTTTATTACAGCCCCCCCGGGCCAGTGCTTGTCTAAGTGTTGGTCCGAACCAGAGCCACTTGCAGCGCCACCTCGGGGAAACTCGAGGGCTGGTTTTAGTTGTACGTAGTGTTCATCCGGTGTTGCCCTGAGAACGAGATATGTGCAGCTCCTATCGGGATTGTCGGCGCATCGGGCGGTCTTGCTGGTCTTGTTTTACCATTGTCGAAATGTCTTGTAAACTGGGATTCCGAGTCTGATCGGGTCTTCCTGGGAGAAGGTCTATTCCTTCGTTGATCGCGAGAGCTTGTCATGGGCTAAGTTGGGACACCCCTGCAGGGTATAATCTTTCGAAAGCCGTGCCTGCGGTCATTGGCAGATGGGAATTTGTTAATGTCTGGTTGTAGATAACTTGACACAAGATCCGAATTAAAATGCATCAACCGTGTGTGTAGCCATGATGGTCTCTTTTCGGCGGAGTCCGGGAAGTGAACACGGTCTTTGGGTTATGTTTGACGTAAGTAGGAGTTCAGGATCACTTCTTGATCATTGCTAGCTTCATGACCGTTCTGCTTGCTCTCTTCTCGCTCTTATTTGCGTATGTTATCCACCATATATGCTTAGTCGCTGCTGCAACCTCACCACTTTATCCCTTCCTTTCCCTTTAAGCTTTGCTAGTCTTGATACCCATGGTAATGGGATTGCTGAGTCCTCGTTGCTCACAGATTACTACAACAACAGTTGCAGGTACAGGTTGTGCGATGATCATGACGCGAGAGCGATGCTTGCTTGCGTTGACTTCTTCTTCTGCTTCTTCGATCAGGGGATAGGTTCCAGGTCAGCAGCCTGGGCTAGCAGGGTGGATGTCGTTTGAGTTTCTGTTTGTGATTCATCCGTAGACGGATGATGCTATTATGTATTGTGATGTTGTATTCGTGTGGCATTGTATGCCTTATGTATGTATCCCCATCTATTATGTAATGTTGATGTAATGATATCCACCTTGCAAAAGCGTTTCAATATGCGGGTCTATCCTTGGTGGGACCTTTGAGTTCCTTTTGGATAGGGTCGCATATTGGGCGTGATAAGTTGGTAATCAGAGCCTCGACCGACCATAGGAGCCCCCTTGATTGTTGGTCGTTGTTAAGTCTAGAAGAAAACTATTTTGAGTCTTAGGATTATATATCGGAGAGTAGGATTCTTTTTACTCCTCAGTCCCTTCGTCGCTCTGGTGAGGTCTCCTGACGTAGATGTTTTGTCTTTCCTCTCCTCAAATTTCACTAAAAAACTTTTAGGATCACGTGGGTATCTTGGAATCATTCCGATGGTTTTGTGACGAGAACATTGTTCTTGGTGCCTCCTGTCTATTTATGTGGCTTTGACCCGGGGAGTCGAGCTCTGAGGTGTAGTCGTCACAATTTTATCGTTGCAGTTCTGGAATACCTGAGATTTGCCGACATTGAAAATCTCTTTTATGCAGTTGTTGGTGAGATAACCCCGATAACCCAGTACTGGGGCGAGCTCGGGAGTATTGCCATAGCTCATATAACGGATGCTTTTTGAAGGTTGAGGTACACGATTTCCGAAGGTTTCTTGGTTATGTGTTGACGGATGGATACAGCTTGGATGTGGGTATTGTTAGTTTGGGCGAGATATATTGCTTCCCCTGTATCCCCAACACCAGATTGCATAACCAGAAAGTTTCGGGAGTTTTATAGGTGGGAATTCAAGTAGCTCCTAGAATATCTTTTCGACAGATGCATGATATGAGATTGGGGTTTGACGTCTAGTGGTCCGCCTTTCCACGGTCGTTTTTACAGTGGTCTCGTTGTGTCTTAAAGAACCCTTGGCTATGCTGGTTCGGGGACACTTCGTATGTCATGTGCACTGCCTTGTACATGATGGTGCTGTACAATCGAGCCCGTGTGGGCCCCACCACGAAAACTTCGGATGAAATCTCTATCATATGTTTGTTTCGGCTTATTCTGCAAGCCAAATCCTTTGTTTTGTTTTGAGTTGTGGTATTCGAGTTGCTTCAATGTCAAGTGTTGATTCCATACCTTTCCTAAGCGGTGTTCTCATATTTCTATGGGAGTGGTAATCCTTCTTGATCATCAAGATTGACATCCCAATTCTTTCCAACCGGCGTGCTTCTCTTCAAGGGATTCGATCATTTCAGCATCCGCAAGATCAATTCTAAGTTTTCTCAACGGTGTTCGTTTCATCCGTCCCCAAGTTGCCTTTGTTTTCCCGCCCTCCCACCCTTTTCTTCAAGGACTCATTTATTTTAATCAAGTATCCATTTATTCATGTGAAGTCACTTCACTCTTTTCAATCAATGTTCTCATCCAGTGTTTTCCCAAGAAGATGCTCAACAGTTTTAAGTTCATCATCCTCCATTGTTGTTTCTTCTCCGGTGGATCCAATTCAAGCTTTCAGTGTTGATCATATCCCTTTCCTCGTTTCAAATAATTTTTCATACCGGTGCACCTCTCAATCACTCACCTCTTGCTATTCATTTGTTCTGGAGTGCTGAAGATATCTCGAAAGACTTGTGTTTCCATTCTCAATCCGTTCAAGATATTTCGAGGTTGTTATCTCATTCAAGTCATTTAATTCAACCGGTGCAATCCCCCCTTTCAATCAATTGTTCAACGATGTTTCTTTCGAGTGGGCCCTAACCCACAGGTCTTTTCCCAGGATCTTACCTGACTCTTCTAATCCCCCCGGAGCCATTCTCAAATTCATTTCCAAGTTTGACATAAGAATGAATTATCATCAGTCATATGTCTTTCTCCAAGATCTTTCAAATTCTTTTCATCCTTGGCTCAACCCCCTTCGCTTTTCATTCTCCCGGAGTATCTCAACAATTGTCATGGTGGTTCTCATCATCATTCTCAACATTTGAAGACCGAAGAAGAGTTTTACTCCAAATCTTATCCGTTTCTCTCAAAGATTCATGGTTCTAGCTTGATGCCATCCTCTCATAATTGTTTTCGATTGTGAGAATTGTTTTCATCCGTCCGGAGCATTTCAGGAGTTGCTTCCTTTCTTGATAATCCGAATGCCATCATTTCTGAATATTATTCATTATCAGCTTTCAACTCTCGTTCTGGAATTCTTCCGATGCATCGTTCAAATACCCCCTAATCAGTTCATGATCTCTTCGTTCTCTTGTATCAAATTCCCTCAAGTATCTTCGTTCATTCTCAATTCTTACAGTGGTTCGTTCCAGATTTCTCTTCCTTCGTTATCGTATCAATTCATTCGTTCTTTCGTTGTTTTCAATCCTACCGGTGGTTCGTTGAAGACCTTCCCAAGTTTATGCTATATCTCTCTTAATTCTTTCTACGAGAATAAGTAGTATGCCAAATCCGTTGCTTGTCATCAATTTAAATTGGTGAAGGACAGGCATGACATAATTCTTATTCTTGTTTCATCCAAGTGATTAATTCCTTCTTCCGGAGATTGTTCATGATGAAGTAATTCTCGGTTCTAGTGTTTCACCTTTTCTTTTTCCGGAGTTCCAAGTTCTCTCGGTTATATCATCGCAAAGCTCCATCTAAATCATTGCAAGGCTTCACCTTGTGTTTCCAACTTCTCTTTCTTTCTATCATCCTTTTATTACCGGAGTTCTTCTTGGAAGATCTACATGATGGTTCATCAAGGATTTCTTTCATTCACATTTTGTTCTTCAAGATTTCTCTTGAAGTTATGATCCGTCAAGCTATACTCAAAATTAAACATTGTGCTCAACACATGTTTTGTTTTGAGGCGTTCAAGCATTCTTCATCTTGCATTCCAAAGTGCAATTCTTCCTACCTTATCTTTTGAGATGGTGTTATATCATTCTTGACAGTTTCCCTTCAAGTTTTATGATTCACAAGTTGTCAAGAATGAGATATTGTGAAACCATCATTTTCTCATCGATCATGAATTGTTTCAATCCATATTAATCTCTTCGTTGGAGTTATCTTGTGTCATATTTCACCTAAAGCCTTCCATTGGGAATGTTGCTATTTGTGGTGCTTATCATTGATCCAAACATTCTCCATATCCTTCTCGGTGAAAGAGGTTTTTTCATCTCTTCGTTGATCTCAAACAAGCAATTGTTTTTCGTTAGTGGCAGAATGTCATCTCATAGTCTTGCGATGTTCCATAAGCCCACTACAAGCTTATTCTTTTCGTTGTTGGTTTTCCAACAACTCCATTCAATTCTTCTTTGCAAGGGTGCTTTCCAAGTTCTTTTGTGGCAGAAGTTGGCATTTTCTCCTCCATCTGTTATTCCAATGATCTATCTTCTATTTTTTCTTCTGGAGGCATGGTGATGTTGCTCTCTTTACTCATCATCTCGAATTGTGAGGATTGTGTTCTTTTCATGCGTATCCATTTAACCGGAGTGTCGTGTCCTCTTTTCAAATTCTTTTCATCTTATCAAGTCTTGCATCTCTTTTCAACCGGAGTGCTGTCCGAATTTGATCGTCCTTGTTCCTTGTTTATCTCGTTTCAACCGGAGTGGTTCAAATTCCTTTTTGTCCATTGTACTCGTCATTCATGTCTTTGCAACCTTCAAGTTCTCGTAATGTTCCTTGTTCCTCTTTTCTAACAGATTGTTTGCAATCTTGTTCATCTTCGTTGTTTTCTTTCTTTCATATTGCTCAACCTCTCAAGGTTCGTGGTTTCACTCATTTGTCGAAGCAGCAACTTAGTTTACCTCTTCTCTTCCTCTTCCATTTCCCTCCGGTGCCATCCTAGATCTCGGGACGAGATCCTCTCGTAGTGGTGGAGTGTTGTAACGCCCCGGATACAACTTTCCATATTCGTAACTCCGACTCTTGCCTTTTCCGGAGATGCTATATGATACTTCCTTCGTGGTTGGGTTTTTGTCATTTGTTTTACATTTTGTTCTTGTTATGCATCTCATCTCATATCATCATGCGCATTGCATCGGCATCGTTTTCATAAAACTTGCATCCGTTCGTGTTCCGCCGGTTCTCTCCGTTGTCCATTCCGAGTCCAGACCACACTCGCACGCGTCCGCGGCACCTCCGAAATATTATTGTATAAGTGGCATAAAAATGTTCTCGGGATGGGTTGCAACTTGTCGTGCGGTCTTATTATAGTGTAGACAGGCTGCCTGCCAAGTTTCGTCGCGTTTGGAGTTCATTTGGCTGCCCAACCGTTAGATATGTAACCGCGATGTAGTCGGTTTATTCGTCGGACGTTTCGGTCTCTGAAACTGCCACAGGGCCGCACCTCTTCTCTCTCCTCTCAGCCCAAGGCCTTCTAACCACAGCCCACCTGCAGCCACCTAGTCCCCCTCTCTGTTCGGAGCGCACGATCACGATCCGAGGGTCCGAAAAGCCCCCAAAACCCCCAACCCTAGCCTCTTTTGCTATATAAAGACC